>NW_028139411.1:0-82126 GCF_965202585.1 Thalia democratica
CGGTCAATCGACGTAACATACTATTGCGGTTTGTTATATGATATGACTATTTCAATAGGTTATATCTAAAAATCATGCTTTTCCACAAAATATAACAAAAGTATTTAATTTACCCTAATGTTTGTTTGAATTCCATTATCTTAATAGGCCTATGCAAGTTGTAGAACAATTTATATAAGTTATTAAGATGAAACTTAAAACTAACCTACTATAAAACATTAATACATTAGTCAGCATTAATACAACATTTACGTCAGATTTACACTGTAGTTTTTAAACCGTAATATAAAGTTTTTTTTGCTTCTGAATATTAAAACTGTAAAGGTTTACTTTTTAAAATTTGCTTATAGTAAAATTACTATAGTCACGTGAATTACAACAAGATCCAACTTAAATATATTTATAACTGCTTACTTTAATATCCTGAAAAGAAGAGTTCAAAATATTTTAAAGTAAACGACTTAGTAAATTGTATATGATTAACGAAAAACGTCTGTTAAAGTAGATTAAAAAAACAAAAAGTATGGAATAATGTAAAAAACTTGAAATTATGTGTAGGAAGGAAATAAAAAATGAGGTATTAAAAATAAATTATAATTATGTTAAGTTAAGGCTAAAATTAGAATTTATTCTAAATATTTTTTACGTAACACATTCAAACCATTATGTTTAAAAGTAACTAAAATTTTTATTTATTTTTTATTTTAATAACTTTATTAAGACTAGTTTGTTTTTGCATGAAATCCAGGTTAAAAACTAAAAATAAAATAAACAAATAAAATGGTTCAGAAACGATCTAGCTAGAAGTGATCGGCTTAGAAGTGATCGAGTTAGAAATGATCGGGTTAGAAATGATCGTAAATTTAAAATTGCAAAAATGATGTTAAAAAGCTTTCAATTGTTTTAAATATGTCCAAATTTAAACTTTCCGCACAACTTTGATTATTCACTAAGTGTTTAGAAACTGCCAGTCTTATTACAACATTCGAAACTTTCACAGATTTCTTTTTTTTTTCTTTCACAAATGACCTCAGACTTATCAACACAAGCAACAATATGTTCCTTGACCCTTCACTTAAGCTGTCTTATGCTTAGATCGATATAATTATTAACATAATAGTAATTAAGTTGGTATGTAACCATGCTTTTGTTACACTTGGATACCTGGTTTTTGTCTTTTGGTGTCAACAAAGGACTAAAGGTAAAAATTACTCTTTGTTTGGTAGTAGAAAATGTAGTACCTATTAGCTGCTTAATATTTTTCTCCAAACAAACAGATCTTTTATTTATATATAGTATTTAAAAGGTATTTACAAACTTTTGGTCCAATTTGCTTATCTCTTTTTTAACCATTAAAGTAAGATTTATTGGTTCTACTTACTAGCTCTAGAGGAAAACCACTTTTATACAACAATGTATTAATCTTGTCAATATCCTCTTAAAAGAATTCAGGCGAACAGATGACACAAAGTTCTGATTAGGTTGATTTTCCGTTTCAGACCACAATGCAAGTGGAAATTGAGATAAATCCCAGTAAAAGTTTGTTTTCTAAAAACAATAACAACAAACTCAGTTTTACGTCTTTTTAATAGTACATCATGAAAGGATAAGTCATGCTTCTTTACAATAGTTAAATTAATTGAATGATGCTGTAAATTTAATAACTTAAAGAAATTATCTAGCTTTCGTCACTTTATGTATAACTAAACAGTTATCCACATACATAAAGTAATGGATTTTATTTTGAACCTTAGATATGATTTTGACCATAAAAGTATTAGCTAAGGTAGGACCCAAAGGTGAACACCCATAGTGACACCATCATGTTGTGTACATAAAATTGGTGAAAAAAAAATACATTACAATATTTGTTTTTAATTTATTTCTACTTATCCACTGATAAGTACAGTTATATATACAGTAAATAATTTTAAATAATAATAAAAATAAATAACTGAAAATTAAAAATACATAATACAGTTTTATTTAAAACTCTAAATCATGAATATTTTGTATATAAATACTTTTAGTGAAATAAGCTAAAACTATGAAATACTTTTTACTTAAAATAATATAAAATAAATGCCAGACTGCTAACAAGCACAAATTTAACTACCTCGTTTTGGCCACAGTGGGGAAATAGATTTCTGCATTTTTGTGTTTATTTTTGACCCAAATTTAAGCACATCTTATCATCTGATAAAGACTAGCCATATCTTTTGAAAGAATCCAGGTCAACCTTTGCATAAACTAGCAGGGTGTATTTGTAGGGGAAGGGTCAAATATGCACGAAGATACTTTTGCACGAGAGTTGAAAAAAAATGCCGATCAAGGGTTAGGCTTAGGGGTAACAATAAACAAAAAAAAACAGTAAAAAAGAAACAGACCAAGGGTTAAGGGTCAGATTTAGTAAAAGGGAGTGTTAAAATAAAAAAAAAACTGGCAGTAGGATTCAAGTTATTATTAATTTATATCCTACTGTCAGGTATATTTTTAAACTTTTTACACTGTCTTTTACCAAGTCTGGTAGGGGTGTAACGGTAATAGTAAGGAGGCGAAAGGGGTTGACAATTTAAAAATTTTTTTGATTATAAATATTTTATTGAGTTTTAATTTTTTTAGATTTTAGCTAACTTGTTTTTACATGCTTAAAATCGGTAAAAATAATAAAGTTTAATTTTTTTGAACTGCATTACACTAATTTAATATTAAGTTTACTAAAAGTTACTAGGTCATCTTTCAAAAATAAATTTGTTTTTATCTTTACTGTAAAAAGTATAATAAAATTTATAAGACTTAGAAATATCTTTCAAAACTATTTCATATTTACAATATATTTTAAGTATTGTTTTAACTACATGATATTTATTCTTTTGATATGCTTTTTGTCTTAGCATATATGCTCTTTTAAACCACGTGTGCAAATAAGGTTTTTCAAGATATAAAAAATTATCTAATTTTAAGTTAAAATTTGAAATGATATTCAAATAGTAGGTTTGTTCATATAAGTTTACTTTTCATAAAGTTTTGTATATTACTATTAGATAAAACCTTATACTATTTTTAAAAACTTGAGTTTTATTGCATAGAATACCTTGTATCTGTAATGTCGGTATATAAATCTTAAACAAATATCACTATTAGTAACTTATAACAGTTTTCAAACAAGACATAAAACATTTAAATTATAAAAATATATTTTTTAGTGATATTTAAGTTGTTTTTAAAAGTAAAGACTTTTAAATGTTAATGTCTTTGTATAAATCTTGTAATCAAAGTTACGTTAATTAACTAAATAAAACTAAAACTAAGTCACGAAAAATAGTTTACGAATGTATGTAAGAATTAAAAATAGGTATTAACTGGTTAATGAGTTTCAAAAAATTTTGTTAATTTTTGGATGTATAAGAAACTACTTTTTAATATAAGTTAAACAAACAACGTTTAATGTTACATTGAAACTAATAACAAATGTAAAACTTTTATTTTTTTGTCTTAGAAAGTTTTTTTTTTGTGTTGACAAAGTTATTTTAAATAATCAAAAGAAATATAAGAATACTTGTTTTCAATAAAAATGTCTCTGAAAGTATGTAATATAAGTTTAAAGCTTTGAGTCCTTTTTAAATAATATCTCCTACTTTTTTTAAGAACCAGGTAAAATTTATTATTTTAAAAGTCAGTTCTAAGTGTTTTTGATTGTGACATTTTCGCTTGCCTTAAATTGCTTTGAAAATAATTTTTTATCTTAGCTAAAAGTCGTGTTAAAATTATATTGTTATCCTTTAAATACCGTCACGTTTTGAAAAAAAAAAATTAATGATAAAATTAATTGATAATTATTAAAAACTTATGTTTGTTTTGATTGTGCAAAACAGTAAATAATTTTTTTAGATCGTTCCGTTTTTTTCAGACTTGAAAGTGAATAGATAAACAAAAACTTAAGTATAAGCAGACTAAGTTAACTAAAAATTATAAATAACAAATATTTTACAGCTAGTCTGCTAAGCTTTTGATTTTACGAAATACTATGTCTAAACTAATTTGAAAACCTGTTTGTTATTAAAGGTTCTTATTATAAATAAACTTTATTTGATGACAATTATTAATTTTAAATAAATAAAAAATATAATTGCTTTTTATAACTGAGAATTTAAAATCTTGTTTAAGTTAATTATTTTTTTTGTATCTTTTAACAATCATAAGTAAATATAAATTTTAAAATGATGTTAACTGAGTATTATAAGTTAGCCATTATATGTTTTTTATATTATTTACTAATTACAGTCTACGTAAGTTCTTTGGGAAATTATATAGGTTTCACTTCCTGATTTTCTACTAGCTTGCTTTTACTTATAAACTTGTTTTAGTTAAAAACAACGTTAGGTAATATTTTAAATAAACTGCAATAAAATTAAATGCGTCAGATATATGTTTAAACTTTTTGTATTAATAGTCGGTATTAGTACTTATGAAACCATTTTAAAGTGATATTTTTATTTAAAAAATGACAACAAAAAAAAATTCTTAAAGTTATAACAGATAGTTAAAAAAATCGAATGGTAATTATATTTATTATTAGTTTGCTAAAATCTTGATAACTTTTGGTTCTTTGGCATGTTTTGAACCACTGCATATATTAAAACTTATTAATTAAATAAAAAATATAACATCTTTTTATCTTTTATTGAGAAAATGATCTTATTTGTTTAAAAAAAATCAAGAATTTATAGTCAACATTGTTTTGTATAAGTACTAAATTATTGAAGTAACTAGCTTTAAAAGATTTTATATAATAACAAAAAAGAAAATTATTATAAATTATAAGCTAAATAGTGCCACTTACACGTGTAGGTGGGGTCAAATAAAAAACAATGTACAAAATGACACAAGACATTTTAAGTGGATCCTTAAACAAAAGTTTAAACTCAAAACAAAAAAAAAGGAAATAATTCAAAACTTTACAAGTTTATATACCTTTTAAGAATATATTTAGGGATAAATAACTTCCAATGTTACTGTGATTTTAGTACAAACTAAATAAAAATTAAACATTAAAAAATAGAAATTTAAACTACAAGTAAGGTGAACTTTTTTCACTAAGAACTAATTTTTCGACACGTTTCAAAAAAGTTTCAAGTCAAGTTTAATAAGTTTAAAGTCTCCATTTTTGCACGCTCGACTTAGGTGGTTGCGTTCTAAATCCAATAATACGGGAAGCAATAACAACTTGAAAAAAAGAAACCTGCTCTAGCTCGAAACAAAGAGAAAAAAAAGGTACTAATGTGATACATAAAAGTAATTTGCCAACGCTTTCGGATTAGCGACTTATATGCGCTGATAAAACACGCTAATTCCGTAATACTTCACCGCAGCATTAAAAAAGAAAGAAAAAAGCATATAACCATTTGAACGAAATTTAGGAGCAAATTGCTTAACGTAAAGGTATGCTAAAATGCCATAATGTATTTTCAATGGCTAACTGTATTCAGCTTAGCAACTGGCTAATGACAGATTTGACTTGCGTTTGTCTAGTTTAGAATAAACACTGCTATCATTTTCTATCACTTAAACTGCTAGTTCAGCTGAAATAAACATTTTAGTAGTGATAAAAACACAGATAAGCGTAGAAAAACATCATCCAGTAGCAATTTCCGGTTAAAATGGAAATAATCTTACATGGAAAGTTTAAAAACTTACTTACAAAATTTGTCATGGTCAAAACAAAATGCATTTTACTAAGCACACTTTTTTGGCGTTTTATGTTTTCAAGTATTTCAAAACATTTTGTAGAAAATTATTTGTATTTAATGAAAAAATGTTAAAAAAAAGTTTTATTGTTCAGAGAAAAACATGGCTCGATTAACAAATTAACATGTAGTTGGAATTACAAACGTGCTATTAAAAAAAATAAAACAGATAAAGTAAAAACGGTTTTTTTTTGTTTAATCGTACTAGTTTATATCTATAGAAAAAAAAAAATTAATATTTAAATTTTTTTAGAACTATATATTATGTTATTGATATTGTTATTAACTCTGCATGTATAAACACTTTTTGCCGAGGTTTTATTCTTTTAATTAATTAAACTATTAATTTGAAATAAATAAACAGTACAACATAAAAATAGAAATTTAACTAATCAAAGTGTATACTTCAAAAAAATAGTAAAATATATATTAGACCTTGTGCTTAAACCTCTCCTGTTTGCAATAAACGGGACTGAATTTAATATATTGCGTTTTCTGGTTTTAGTACTAGGTTTGAATCATTTTATATCATTAGTTTGTTGGTTTAATTTGTAAGTAATTCCCTTTAATAATTTAAGTGAGAACTTTTGTTATGCATGATAAATTTTGCCCATGTAAGGGCTTTACTTTATAAATGGTATTGTCTACTTTGTCAGGTGCTGGTACAAATGATTTTAAACAAACAAAAACTATATTCAATCACAAGGCTTGGATAAAACTAAATGAGGTTAAAAAAATAATGAAATGATTATACATCAATATTCCGAATTAAAAAACTCTTTACTTTTTTGAATATTAATATACAAAATTTAGCTATCGTTAGGTTAATAAAGTCTTTATTTAAAACCAAGTATTTTCAAATAACATTACATTTATACGAAACTATTCGATTAATTTATAACTTTTAAAACTAAAGTTGACCAATTTAAAATACTTTAGTCTTAAAGATGAATATAGTATAAAAATAAGTTTAAACAACTTAAAATATAGTAGCACAAATATAATTACACCTATGGTACTTATTTAACAAGTTACTTAATCTTAGTGAAAAAGTTAAAACTGTGACATAATTTTGTAAAATATTTACAAAAAAGTTGCTTTAAACTAGCCTTTTATGTAAACAATAGTTAGCAAAACTTACTACTAATCTAATGATTTTTTGAAGAACATAGATTAACTTTATTAATAATAACAATTCAAATTAAATTTTTACAATCTAAGTTTATATGCGCGTAAAAAATTAAAAGAAAAGTTAGGTAGTGTTATACAGCCTTTTTTAGTTAATTTTTTGCAATAAAAATAGCATGATAAACTTCAAATAATATATTTCTATAAATAAGCATCATAAAATTTGTATACACTTTTCTAAATAATATAATCAAATACGCTTCTTAAGGTAGTTTTATGATTGTTACTTCCTTTCAAAGAATATAAGCAGTTTACTACATTTTAATTGAAACAGTATTAATTAAAATCATGTTAACCCTAAGTTGTACCTAAATTGTGAGTTAAACTTTTTTGTCGAATCTGTACTATAAATTTAGCAAATTTATTGCTACTATACTTAAACTTTTCCACTTTGTTTAATATTTATTTTCTACTCTGATGATTTAGTACTTTCTTTTGTTTAAATGTCAAAGTATAACCAATTGCTTAACATGCTTGTATTATTTATAATTATAATGAAATTGTTTTTTGATATGTTTAATAAATGTTTATGATTATAATAAAAACACAATATGAGAAAATAAAATGTTTGGAATAACTTTAAATTATACCTGAAATAACAACACTTTTAATTTCGTGTTAAACTGTGTAAAAGTGTTGCATATACATTATAAGTCATTTAAAACGTCGTATTAAACGGTTAAATTGTACAAAACAAAAAAACGTAAGCTAGTGATAAAACAAATGCATAAAAAGTTTAAAAATAGCCTAACTAATAAGTTACGTCTTTTGATTTGACACTACTGTTTTATATTTACATAAATACATATAAAAGCAAAAAAGCATAACAAGTTCATTACAAAGTATTTCACACTTGCTTGTGATAGTGACTGTTTTTTATTCATCTTCTTAGAATTTCAAACAACACTAAATTTTCGCATCACTGCCCAGATACGTCTCATTTAATAATAATTATAATTCTATTGTAATGGTGAACGTCCTTAAAAACAAGTTTAAATTACCTAACACTTAGTGACGCTCTGACAGCAATCAATGCTTTTTATAAGTTATGCCATGAAACAATGTGGCCACATCTTAAACTTTAAACAGTTGTTTTTTTATTGTTGAAAGACTTGTAAAATGACCGATTTATATTTAATAAATGTATGGTTTTATGTTAAAAAACATCTGCTACATAAATAACAAAAACTTGTCCTAATTTAGCAAAGCTGTAATAGAAGAGTCCAAAGTCGTTGACTTCTTATTAGTTATCAGTAAAAATAAGTTTTACATTTACTTATGTTAAATCAAACTTTTTAACTTATTATTTTTAAAGAACTGCATTTTTATAATACACGATTTAATCTGACAAAAACTTAGTATATCCTTACCTATCTTTCAAATTAAACAGTATTAAAAAAAAAAAAGCTGTTAAATTAAAAAAAATTAAATTGAAAAATAACGAAAATTAAGCAGATTTATTTTTTTAAAATATTAATATTTATTGATTTTTGATACAATATTAATATTAAAAGTTTAGAACAAACTCCTCTATAAACTTTAGTTTCTATTTGAAAAGTTCTAATATTTAAAACTAAATTGAAATTATCTAACTAAGTTATTTAATTTCTAAATTATCATGTTGTATAAAAAAAAAAAAACTCGGTATTTTGTTTATGGTTAGTTTACTAGCTTTATAATTGTTTATATTAAGAATTTTTAACCTGTAGCGCTTTTAATAGTAAATAAACAGTTAGTTATTAAAGGCCACTTAAAAATATCATAAGTCAGCAATTTAAAGTTGAGCAACTATAAAAAATTATTTTCTTAGTTTTTTATAATCTCTACAATCCTAAAAATAGAAATAAACTTATTTCTGTTTTTTGTTTTCTGTTGTAGTTATAACTAGGGCTAAACAATTTGAGCGATTTTTGTCGTTCAATAAACTAATAGTATATAGTTTTTATACTGAACTAAACAAGAGAAAACTGAGTAGCCAAAGTACATATTTATGTTGCTCGGTCAACTAAAAGTTTGGACAAGTATGGTTTATTATTTATTATAAAGCAGAACATACTTTCTCGAAAACGAAATATTAATGCGAACACTATTTGTGAAACTAAAAAATAATATTTTTAGTATTCAGTAGCTAAGATTAATGTACAATGTAGAACAAAGTATTGAAATAGTTTTGAAAATAACTATTTTTTAGTTAAGGTTAACTTTTGAGCTTTTAAATAGAGATATATTTTATACTAATCTATCAAACTTTTCTGTTTTAATAAATTTACTATTTAACACTTTTAATTTTTTTTAGTTTACCCAATTTGTCTTAATATTTATTTTATGTAAAAGATAAATGATGTTTTACAATAATAAAACTATCAAATTTTAGAATAAATCAATGTAACGATAATATCAAGTTATAAATATTTCAAACACTTAAAGTACTTTTTTTACATAAATATTTTTTTTTGTTATTACTTAAGTCTCTTTTTAAACAGCTAAAGGTTTAAACAACGTCTAAAAGCTTTAAGTTCTTAAAAGCATATAAAATACATATAAAATTCAAAAAATTGTGAATGAAAATTAAGTACTCAAAAACAACATAGTTTTTTTTATAGTGTTTTAAGGATTTGAGATTGACGGTTACAGCAAATAGTTTTTTTAGTAGTGTTTTATATGCGTCTTTTAGAAGTTTTTAGCTAAAATATAGCATAGAAATATATATTTTTTAATTTAAAAAAAATTACTAAAAATAAATATTTAAAATGTGAACTTATTCTAATAAAAACTGAATACTAATATGACATAATAAAATTCGTTTAATAATTTTTTATTTATCTCAGTAAAAGTTATAGAACATTTATAAAACAAACTAAGTTTTTAGAAATGGATACAAAGTAAAAGATTCGAAGTCCTGTTTACTTTTTGTTTAAATAAGAAGTAATTAAAGACTTTAGCCATATTAAAATTTATATATATTTTAAAAATTTGTTCCAAAATTCTATTATAAAGTAGTTTAATTTTTTTGAGATAATTTACCTTTTTGTCTTAATATAAAACAACTTGAAATATTTTTTTTAGCTACTCAGCAAGCTAATATGTAATAATAAGAAATAATAAAATAAAAAAAGTTATTTTCAATAAAATAACGCAAAAAAATAGTTACTTAATTCTGATTTAATGATTCTTTTATTCTATAATATATCAAACTGACAAAGTTTACTTTTAAGTTGTGTTTTAATAAACAATTTTGCCTTGAGTAAAGTTCATGACTATAAAAAAAATTCAAGTGTTAGCATGACAAAAACATCAAACAATACTATAATAAAACAAATAGTAGTTAGAAACACCAAATATTGTATTTATAACAGACTTTAAAATAGCTTTTGGATTATTTAACTTTTTAGTAAGTGTTTTAAATTAAAAAACAATTTTGTAAAAAATTTTGTTTTTCCTAAACTGAAGTTTAGTAAGTGATTGCTTGAGTAACTAGTTAAAGAACTTTTCAACATAAAATTTTGTAATAAAAATGTGTATAGAAATAATTTTTAATGGCTAAAAAGTTTAAAGTTTTGAATGTACAATTTTATCGATTTTAGTTGTGTATTTTAGAAATATACTGCTCTATCATTTATTTTCTTTATTTTTTTTTCGGAAATGTAATGCTGGTTTATTAAAAATACTTTTGTACGCTTTCTTTTTACTTTTCTTTTAGTTTCACTTAATATTAGATAAATTACATAAAAACTATTTCGTTAATTTTTAAACCTTACTAAAAGAGTTTTTTAAGTAAAACTTGAACAATATAAGTTTGCATTATCGACACTTGAACACAGTTTTTTGAGTAAAAAGTGGGTGCTTTACGGGAAAGACGCAGGGGCGTGTTTTGAATGGTTTTCTAGAGCATTTGAACCTCCTGAAAAAAGAAGAAGCAGAAAAAAAGCCTTAATTATTCGCCAAAAAAGTTTCTTAGTCAAAAAATTTACATATTTTAATAAATTTAATTGTGATTCTTAGCAAAATTATTAAATGTTAAGTGTTGAATTTATAAGTTTTGAAGGTGAAGATAGTTTCACCATTTGCTTGTGCACAAACTTTATTTCAAAAATATTCAATGCTAACTAATAAAGTTTAACTAATGTGAAGCAGAATTAAGCTATATAGCCATTGAATAAAACTTAAGTTGTATTAATAGTTACTTTTTCGATCTTGATGTGAGTAGTTTGTTTTTATTTTGTACTATACTTAACTTTTATTGTAATCTAGATTTAATAATTATTAATAGATTGTAGCTTTGTATCACTAATAATTTATATAGTTTTAAACACCTTAAAACGCAATATATGTATATAGGATTTTGTAGTCTTTAATTAAATTTGTAATTTCATTAACAAAATTTTTTTAAAACTTATAACAGTCGGATTCTATAACATATATTGTATCTTATATTAACTATTAATCTATAGTAATTATGCTCACCTTTAGTACATACAAATACTCACGTACTTTATCTTCTTTTATTTCCTCGTAGTATTTATATTGAAGTTTATTAACTCGTTTAAAACACAGAAACATATGTCAGTTAATTAAAGAAAAAGTACTGCATAAGTTGCTTTTACTAATTATTCCAGCAAACTTGCTTCGCTAGGATTTTTATTAACAAAAAATGAGCTTTGAATTTAAACATCTGAAATAAATATTTACTTTTAAGTATTTAATCTATAAAAAAGTACTAAAATTTGTACACACTTTTGTCTTAGTACTAGTTTTAGTTTAAAAAATCGAAGAGTTTGTCAGTATTTTTGTTCAGCTCTTTATCAGGTAGATATTGCTAAAAACTAACCTCAGTAAAGTAAAAAAAAATTAAACAAAAAATAAGATATAAATATTGCACAAGTAGGTGTTAAGATTACTTATTTTGAATTTAAATTTACCTACCGATTTTAAATTCTTTTTAAATTAGAAATTATAGAATAACAAATACTATATCTAAATAAAGATTAAAAAGTAAAAAGCTTTGAAAACACTGTACTTATCTAGTTTAAAGTTAGAAACATCTCGTTGTTTGAAGATTTTTGACTCGCGATTTCTCTAATGAATAGCGGTTCTATACTGATAGGTAAATTGTATTTCTTGCTTTATATGAAATTTTAAGTCTGCTACAAATATAATACTCTGCACAACTACGATTATTCAGGAGATTTTCTTAGATGGATGATTGTTCTCCTTTAGGCTTTAATTAAAAATGATCGTTTTCAGCTTTTTTGTTACATACTGTCTTTTTCCAAAACAAAACCATTGCAATGTACGACCTACGTAGTAAATTCCGCAATGAAAACTGAAAACATAAAATACGTTGCTTAATTTCATGTGAAGGTGTAAAATTTTAAACTTTTTTATTATGTGTACTATTGGTGTTCTACACAACACGTAACAAAACGCTATGTTATAGTTCGAACTACTAGCTAGTGAAGCTTGCCTAGCTAACCATGTTGAGTTTTTACCCATGTAAGGAAAACAGATGTAAACTGGGAAATGATGCGTTTTAGTAAAGATTTTAGCTTTCAAATCGGTTTCAAAGTAATTATAACTAAAACTTTATCATTCTATATTTTGTTTATAAACTCAACCTAAAGTAAGTAGATAAAGATTCTATTTAAAATTTAATATTTTTTTCATTATGACAAAACAATTTTCAACAAAACTTTAAACTCCTTTTACTACATTAAGGTTAACTTTTAGCAATGCTTATCTGATGAAGAGCTAGACTAAAATGATAACACAAGTATTTACCTTTTTTAAATGAGTGATATGTGCATAATTTTTTAAACTCAAAAATATTTCATTATAATACCCGTCCGTTTTGAAAAAAACTGTTATGTTATAACTTACATATTGTATGTTTATGATGATTACCAGAAATAGAATTCAGAAATAAAGTTTAGACTAGGTAATTTTATTCGTTTAACAAACAAAAAAATCAAACTTTCTAAGAAAGTAGCTTATAAAGATTGCATAAAAATTTACTTTATTTTAAATGTTAAATATAAAAACGATAAACTTAAGAATTTTAGTTTTTTAACAGTACTATTATACAAGGAAATCAAAACATGTTGGGAAAACTTTTAATGACGAAAAAATGATTTTTAAGCCGTTTATATTAGAGGATAAAACAAAAAAAGTTGTAACAGTTTTACATATCAATTTTTATTTATACAAAATTTAGGATATTTTCCTAAAATGGTTTTAATCTAGCTGCTTACTGGTGAATCGTTTATTCTCGCAAAAAACTTCGTTAATCAAAAAAAAAATCTTTATATTATTTGAAAATTGTTTTTATTTTTATCTAGTTTACTTTGTCTCAAAAATTTATTTAATGTTACTTTAGAGTAATTCATTATGAAAATTTTTATAAATAGTTAAAATAAAACAGTTTATACAAAACTGTTTTGAATTAAGTTTAATAATTACCTTTAATTGACTTTCTAGTGTACGATTGACAAAGTTATTTTTTACACGCTGTACTGCATCCACATTTAATCTAATTATTAAAACCCTAACTCTCTCAGTTTTTTCATCACTTCACTGATCGCATTTTTTTTATAATGCTGTGTCTCTCTTCTCATCAGGCCTGCGATATATCCAACGTGCTTAGTAGGCATTAACCATTTTGACTTAAACACTGAGATTTTTAAATAAAAACCTTTTTTTTTTAAACTTTGTTGTGAATTTTCAATTCAGAAAACTTTTTAAAAGTCGTATAGTTTATTTGAAATTGCTTTATATTAGTAAATAAACGCTTACGAAAGTTTTACAGGTTATAAATATACTTTTTTTTAGTGTACCGGAAAAGCTTTTATTTTTTATACATATAACTTCAGTTGCTTTTTGTAGACAATTAAAATAGTTTGGTTTCTGTTTATCCATTTGAAAATAAATAGTTTTTTTGTTCATATTAAAAAATGAGAGTTTTTATTAAATTGTTTAACTAAAGCAAATATTAATGAACTTTGTTTCTATAAATTTACTTAAGTTATTTGTTATGTTTAAATGAAAATTGATATAGAAAGCATTGTTGTAAGCTTATAAGAAGGGTTTTAAAATAACTTTAAAACTGTCAACAGATTATAGTTTTAAAAAACTTAGTGTTTCTCGAAAGTATTACGTCTGCATAAGGTTTATGTTTTTTTGTTACTATTTTAACAATAAAATTATTATTATACTTAAAAAAAATGTATAAAAGTGCAGAAAAAAAACTTAAATGTATTTGAAAGTAGTAATTCGAACAAATTTTACTTGGAAAACTTTAGAATTAGTTTTCAGTAGATAAATCAAAATAATCTGTTTTAATCATTCCAGAGTTATTTCAAAAATGTCTTGTTAGCATTAGCTAGTATGAAACTAAAGTTAAAATAAAAAAAATTAAACCATATCTTTAACGTAAATTCATACTCTTATATTTTCTAAATTACACTGTATAAGCTGAAATACGAGCCTAAAATTTTTATTGTAGACTTAGATCACGCTCTTTACCGTCAAGCTGAAAACTCAAATGAAATAAAGTTAAACATGAAACACTTATATTACTTTTTTTGTTTTATTAGAATTAAAAAGTATATATTTAAAAAACTTAATTAGTTTTAAAGACAAAATTTTTTAGAATTAACTTAAATTGATTTTATTTATTAATATATCAAAAAAATCAGTACTGTAATTATTTTCTCTACATAAAATAATACTGTTTTAAAATGATTAAAAGAAAATATTGTTTCTTTTTTTTTATAAAAACCAAAACTAGGTAAGTCAATAAAACCGAATAAAAAATAATAAACATATAATTTTTTTAGTGCCGATCCACAAATACAAAGCTTTAAATCATTAAATATAAGTTATAGTTTTTAATTATTTTTCGATATAAATAGTTATATATGTGTATATATAATTTTTAAATGTAAAAGTCTTTTGAAGGTAACATTAAAAAGATGTTAATAAACATTTTTTTAAAAACAAAAAGCGATTTCCTATGGGAGATAAACATTTATACTGTTAAAATCAGCTGTTTTAGCAAAAAAAAGTTAATACTTTACTGAAAATTTATTTGTTTAAAATTTTTGTTCAGATAGTTCAACTTCAAGATATTTATGAAATAGACTAGAGAGTATTTTATAATAATAATTTGACAGTGTAACTCGAGTTTAGAATAATGATTTGCAAGATATAAATTTTGTCAATTCTATAAACTAAAATAAACTTGATTAAATAATAAGTTGTTTTGTCTTGTAGGTGTTTTTAGTTTTTCAGATAATTTTAGTGCAAAAAAACCATAGCCTTTGAAAAGACGCTTGTACAAAAGTTTCTTCAGTTCAAATTTTTGTATACGGTTAAAATTTTTAGCAAAAATACTTATATTTTTCTTTACACGATTAAACTTTTAAGTTCTGGTACTTCTAAAAAGTTGTATTACAATTTTTACAGTCTAATAATGTTTTCTTTAATAAAAAAATATATTTTCAAGTATTTAAGTATGTTTGAATTCTTTAAATCATTGCTATGCTTATTGAGTGCTTTATGTCATTACTCCTAAAAGACTGAAAAGCTTAATAGGTATAGCAATATTTTGTTTATGATTTACTTTATATACTTTTTTTACACTATTTAGTTATTAGTATTATCAGTAATCCGTGTATAAAATGTTTAAAGAGGGTAGATATATTTTTATTTAGTTAAAGTATACAAATAAACAAATTTATATGTACAAATTAAAAAATAAGAACTAGATTTAGACCTTAGACAATTTTTTGTTTTCTTTACAATAACTGTGTGTGCATTTATATATATATAACACCAAAGTTTAGTTCACGGATAAAGGCATTAACCAGATGTAACAAGTTAAAACTTTTTCTCATTAAATATTAAGAGTTTAAAGTGTTTTTTTTGTGATTTGGGTGTGTCTTATAGTGTTGTGACAAGTACTTTTCCCGATAGTTTTACATTTCCAAATGAATAATTTAGAACTTAAATGACAGACAAATAATTGAGCTTTGTGTATATTAAAAATATTGCTATATATTTAAGAAGTTTTATTTATGTGTACTTAATAACTGTTACTCATGCTTAAAGCGTAATTTTTGCGACCTTAATAAGAATTTAAGCTCTTTTGGCCCTACGACTTAATATATAATAAAAAGCTTTATACTCTTAATGTTTTTAATATCATATATTAGCAATTAAAGTTTCTTAACAGAATACTTAAAAGCTCTACAAACTGAAGTTTAACTTTAACAGAAAGTAAAAAAAAGTTAACTTTATTAATTAAAAAAACTTTTTAAACAAGTTAAAACTTTAATTTTTTTAAGAATGCATCTACTAAAATATTTTTACGCAGTTTAAACATTTTTTAAAACGTTTTTTGTCCTTATGTAAGTATTATACAAACTATTCGATGTTTATTTTTTTTTTTACTTACTGTATTTTAAGTGATGCTTGTATTTTTTTACAAATTTATTGTACGACCATAGAACTTTATGTTTTTAGAATAAACAGTTAATAAATATCCTCCAAAAGCTGATGTTAACCTCTAAAACAAAATTTTCATAGTTTATAATTCATATATTTGATTAGATATTTTTTCGCTTAGAAGATCAATAATTTTTTATACCTTTTCTTTTGCTTATTTCAGTTCTAATGTTGTGAAAACATGGCTTATCAGTAGTAACGACCTCAAACACTGAGTCGTAGTTATGTTTATTTGTCAGAAGGAAAGGCTAGACCACAAGTAGAGATTTTTACCCGTAGGCGACAAGTGTAATTTGCCATCATGGTCACTAAAGCGAAATCGATTAGACATAATCTGAGAATTGTGCGGCTCGACAAGTTGTTTGAGAGACGCTTATTACAGTTACTATTGTTTTTTTTTTGTCCCTGCCGTTATACCAATTTCTTGGAAACTACTTTATTTAAAAATAAATATTTAAGTATATTTATAGTAAGAAATAATTTTTTGATATTTCTCTTTCGTAGACGTTTAAATAACAGATTGTATAGTTTTAAAGCTGTTTATACTATTTGAGTCTTAAAAAATTTTTGATAGTATTTTATATAAGTTTTTGTATCTAAATCAAAAAAAAAAACTTGGTATAGTTTTTATAGTATGAACCTGAGAAGGCCAAAAGCACAAATAAATTGATTAAATAAAACTTTATTTTTGTTTACATGTTTGTATTTTATTATTAATGATGTTTAAATAAAACTTATGTATAAATTTATAATAAAAACTTTGACTCTGAACTAAAAATTAGCTTTTAAGAATAGATTGTTAAAGAAGTTATAACCATAAAGTAAGTAAAACAAAAAGGATCAAATTTTAAATTTAAGAACCACTAGAGACTTTAAAACAGTACTATTTATAACAACAATAGCTAAATTGGACTAAATCTTAACACAAAGTTTAAATTGTTTTCCGACGGAAAGCGAATTACAAATAACCGCCATTTTACATTAAACGGCGGTATGGAGTTTTTTGTTTAATAAAACGGTACGTCTATATATTTGTTATAAAAATTACTAAAGTACCACTTTATAAAAAAGCTAATTAAAAATTGAACTTAATTTTAAAATGTTTAACAGAAAAATATTTTTAAGTTAGAGTTGCATAAAGTCTACTTACATTTGTATATTTATTAGTAGTTGATTTAACTTTAATAATTAAAATTAGTTTATTAAAAGTACTTATGAAATTAGTTTAAATAATCTTAATTTCTTAGAAATATTTATTATAAGTTTTTATATTACTTAAAACAAACTACTGTCAATTGTTCAATAGAATGAGTGAAGGATTTACTTCAAACGTTTCATGGCAATCGCAGTTTCAAAGTAAATACATGTCTATTGAACAAAAAAGAGCCGAAGAGGATTCGTCAGCGGGCTACTGCTCTTCAGCTACATCACCATCTACATCAGGTCATTGCTCAGATGTCAACCACAGTGATAAAGTAGATTTTGAACTAAATCAAAACCTGAATCAAAACTCTTGTAATTTATCAACTTATTTTGATACTAAAACACTCGACTCTAAAGAAAATGCAACTGAAAAATCAAAAACTTGTATTTCACCTAAAAATATGAACTTTATCAATGCCTCTACAACGTTTAATTCCAACAATGAACATTTATCTAAAACCGAAAATTCTAAAAGTTTTGATGAAGAAAAAGCTTGCGTTAAAAAACCAGCGAATAACGTAAATACACTTAGATCAGATACAGCCGAAGAAACTGTAACAAACTCTGTAGTGCATAAACTCTTCAACAATAAAGTACAAAAAACATTAGAGGATCAAGAAGTAGCAAAAAAAATGTTATCAAGTCTACTTTTAAAAATATCGAACACAAAAAAAAACTCAAGCTATTTTGAAGTGATATCGGAAATTTTTAAAAATAAAAATTTAAATAAAACTTTTGAAGATTTAAAATCGTTGGTTTCAAAAAAAGAAAAAGTAAATCACGATGAAAACATAAGTATTGATAATAAAAAATCAAATCTTTCAGTAAGTATTGAAGAAAAAAATTACGAAAAAAAACTTCTGGCTGAATCATCAAGTCTTCAATTAAAACAAGAAAACTTAAAAAAAAACTTAGAAGAAAACAATGGTAGTTCAGTTAGTTCTTCTTTAAGTTCTAGCAATTTACAAAACTGTATACAACATCACCAGAATAACGTAAATTTAAAAACAAAGTTTGATCGTGAAATAAGTTCTATTTTCAATACAAACTTGTATCAAAAAACAATTGAACCCATGGAAACTATGGATAGCTACTCTGATTTTTCTCAAAGCTCTGTATGTTACGACAAAACTTTTAACAGCTTTAAATCAAAACTACCTTCTAGTATTGTAACAACCTATCATCAAGAAAGTAAAAACAGCAAAAATGTCTCACAAAACTTATATACTTCTAATGAAAGTTCTCAACAAACAAACTTAAAAACTTTTCAAACAACTAGAGATTCAACAAATATTCTAGGACAAAGAAACAGTCCGCAGAACAAACGTCCGAGACTAAGAGCTTCTGCAAACGGAGCAGGTGAATTTATAAATGGGTTTTGGATTCCAACTCGCTCAAGGTCTTGTTATGTTTGTGGAAAATCATTTAAGAATATTTACAGGTAGAATTGTAGTAAACCGAAGTGTTTAAGCTTACGACTTAAGATTTGTTAATTCAAAAATAATAATTAACCTTATATATTATTAACATAAAAAATTAAAAAAGCAAATAAAATTTTTGACTCTAAGGTATTAACTTTTTACATATCTATGTTTTTATTTATAATACAAAATAACAACTAATTTTCGTATCGTTTACTAAGTTTCATCGTTAACACGTATCTTCAGAACAAAATAAAGTACATAGAAGAATTTTGAACCTATGTTTTTATATAATTTTTTATATGTAAATCTTTACAGCGTGAAACTTCACATAAAAAATGTTCATATGAAGATAAGCTGGGACTGCACAGTAGAAGGATGTAATTCAAAGTTTCCATCGAAAAGAAGTAGAGATAGACATTCAGCAAATGCAAAGCTTCACGTGTGAGTTTTTGCTGATATGATTTTAAGCAATAAAAATTTTTATTATTAATTTTTTTTTTTTTATAATTTCACAAAAAACTTGAGTACTTAACAACCACCAAATTTATTTCCAACAAAACAGTTTTAATACAACCTATATTTTAAAATGTTTTAAAGTATTCTCTAAAACTAGTAGATTAACATTTAAAATATTAATACAGAGTAAACTTAAAAAACAGCATTGTTTTCAACCAAGACACTTAAGTTGTGGCTTTAAATAAAAGAGAAACAAAACATACTTTTTTAAATTTTTCTGCACTATCTTATCATAAAAATTCTAGAAACCTTGTTACTGTGTGAAAATATTCGCAATTTCATTTATCTAACTACCTACTCTACATTTTTTTCTAATTAATTTGTTTTAATTCTAAATGAACTTTGATAATTTCAATATTACATTAATAACTTACAAGAAAAAAATGGTGTGTTTATTTTTCCATTTTATTAAAAAAGTTTATTACTGAAAACAAAGTGTAATTATACTTAAATTTTCATTTTTATGAATGAACTTTTTGTAATTAAAAACAAATATTTAACAGTAAGCAACGACTACGCGGACTTTATGGTGATCAAACAGTTAGTCGAAAGACTTCTGAGTTAGCTGGACAGATCGGGGTACCTTTCGGACAATTGACAGGTTTATACAACCCTTCAGTAACAGTTTCTACAAATAAGTTGTCAGATGACTCATCGTTTGCAATACAACCTAAAACAAAACCTATTCAGCTTAAAACTCCAATGCTTTCTAAAATCAACTTATCTATAAGCAACGACCAGGATCAGGAAAACTCTCTCTTCTTAGATAAAGAAGCAAGCAAAAACAAAAACATGAAAGAAGAAAGTGAAGATAGAAACATGGAAAACCTAAAAAAAATTCAAAATAAAGCCATGACAAAAATAAATAAGAAATTTTTTGAGAACGAAAAGTTATCAGTTACTAATGATATTTTAAAAAATGATTCGGTGACATCACAAACGCCAAACTTATTTACTTTTAGCAACGAAAAAAATAATAAAAATCTTTTTGAAGATAAAAATGATTTATTTACTAGAATACCTGAAAAAAGCAATTTTGATGTAACAGATAATATTCAAGACATGCATTCAAGTAATGTATTGACTAAAAATATGAATGTTCAGAAACCCAGAGATTCTCAAATATCAGATAAAGATACTTCCAAAAATAATTTAAAACCTTCGGAATTCAATAGTAAGTTTCTTACCCATCAAAATGTATCTTTTATGCAACAAGCAATGTTCTTGATTCAAAAGAAAATAATGATGAGCAATGCCATTGACCAAAACTTTGCTAAAAACGATAACTATTTTAATCAGAATAAATTTCTACCAAAGCTTTTTCCATCAGTGATAAATCGTAATGTTTCTAGCCTAGTTGATCAAAGAGGAATAGAAGCATATAGTCAAAATAAAAACAAAACTGAAGTTTCTTTTAATAACCCTTTTATAAACCATTTAGTGAATGGTAATGAAAAGGAGAGCAATCAAAATTATTTAAACTTTCATTTCGGAAATTTAGCAAAAAGTTCAAGCTTACAAAACCCTTATCCAGTAGAAAAGATTAACTGTTTAAGCACAAATTCTAACTTTCGTCTACCTTCTTCGTTTTTTAATAATTTTCAAAATTTAGCTGGTGTACCTTTTGGACCATGTTTAACAAATCAGATGTCTTCAGTTACAGATTCAGCTAATGTTTCTCTTATCGGTGGAAAAAGTCATGTAGGTAGAAAAATTTCGTCTAGAACTATTTTCTCTCATTCAACTCAACGTGAAAATAAAGCTTTTACTTGGAGAAATAATCCAGTAAGGTGCAATTATTGTGGACAGTATTATAGTAATAAAGGAACCTTAAGAGTTCATATTAAGTCGGTGCACTTGCGAGAGTCGCATATGTGCACGGTTCCTGGATGCAATCAGGTATTTACATCTGTAAGAAGTAGAAATAGACACTCACAAAACCCAAACCTTCATCGAGGACTAGCTGTAACACAGATTTCTAGCCCTGGAAAAGTCGTTGCTGTAGGTTTAAGTAAAGAGAAAAATGATAGTAGTTAGTTTTAACACAAAGTACGGGTATTGAAACTGTTTTTATCTTTCTTAGAAAAAGTTGGGAAAATTGGAGAAAAAATTGTCAAAAACATTCAAGAGCAGTTGTTTTATTTCAAATGGTGATTTATCTATATTCTTACTTCTTTTTATTAAGTATCTATGATGTATATATGTTTAAAAATAATTGTAGATGCCAGTATGAATACATTTATTTATAAATGTGTATATATTATATACCTAGTTATACACAGAAAGACGTTATGCCAACAAAAACTATTCCTACAAGAAACTGCAATCACGTTTTAAAGTATTTTATTATGTGTGTGTCTTTACATATTTAAACATTCGTTTTAAGTATATAAATAAAATATATTTTACAAGTGTTTAAAATAGATAAACAAAACAAAAAATAAGTTTACAGTCATTGTATTTTATTTAACAAAAAAATTACTATCATTTAATCTTTTTTTAGCTAAAATTTATTTTACAAGTGTAAAACTTTATTTCCGTTTTTTTTGTATTATCATTTGTAACAAAATGTATAATCCAATACTTTTTAGTACAAGCAGGAAAACTCAGTTCCAGTGTTTACAGTTTTTGTTATTATTTCATATCTCCTTTTTCTTCACGAATCACTTATACATTCTCAAATAGATTTTTTTACTAGTAAATGCTATATACAAACTTTAAAGACAGCTGTTTTTTTAACTAAACGCATGCTTATTAGTTGTTACGTTTTATATAATAAAACAATAATTGTGCTTAGTACTAATAAAATACTTTGTTAAATTATTTTTCTAAAAAAAAGTTGAATAAAACTAAAATATTTCAAAGTTAATAGACTACATTTTTAAATTAATTTTTGCTATAGTTTGTTTAGTTAGGTTATTGAATCTGAAGACGTTTTAGAATTAAATAAAATGGATTTGTTGGTTATAAATTTATTTATAAATCTATTTATCAACTTTAATTTATTTAAGCTCTAGTTTCTAAAAGTTTTCTTAAAATACTTTGAATTGATAAAACTGCTTTTATCTAAATTATACTTAAATCTATAGTTAAAAAAAATTATAACAAAGTTTATTTCTCGCTTAAATTTAATCATTAAAAAAAAACAAAGATTAAGTTCAGAAAGTTTACTTAAAACGCGTGTAAAGAATTAACTATACCTACAGTCCTTTGATAAAGAATACAAGTTGTCAAACGTATAGATTATACAGTTGTGCCAAAAATTTATATAATTAAACAACACAGCGTGATGAAGGTGCATAGCTTTTAATCGTGCACATTCAAAGTAAAAGTGAATTTGACCGGATAAGCCACGTTAATCCGAGCATGTCCGATAAGCTATGCAATTTCTTTGTGTAAAGAACAATAGCCAGCATGCCTTGCGTTGCTGGTTAGTTTAAGAAAATCATATCTCCGTCAACAGCAGCACATGAACTGTGACACGTTCGAGTATGATTGATCTTACTATAAAATTATTTGTTTGTCGTCAAAATGGCTTCCCTCTCTTATTTGTGTGTTTTAAAGCACATGCGACCACAGTTTGCTAAATATCCGGTGCTCACGAAACATTTAACTATTTCTTTTTTGGTTTTTCAATAAATCACGTTTAAACTTGGTTAAAAATGACACAAATACTTAAGTGTCTTACTTGCCTTAAAGATTAATAACTATATAGTACACGATGATTAATTAAATATTTTTTACGCTAAATTTACAAAAACGACTACTAAAGTAACAAAAATTAACATATAATTGCATACTTAGAATAAAACTTTATCTAGTAAAACTGTTTCAAAGATTAAATACAATCGTATCTTAATTTTGTATTAAAACTTAATAGTTTATTTTTTTTAACGTTACTTTATTTCAAGTATTTATTAAATACAAACTGATACATTTGTTGATTTAAAAAAATGATCGCAATAAAAAATTCCATTCCAACAAGAAGCTGTATAAAAGTTTAAAAAAAATATTTTGTATTATCATTAAAGTTTATTAAAAAAACATTATTTTTAAAATTATCTTTTATTTAAACCTTATAGAAACAAAGTTAAAGAAAAATTCTATATTATTAAAAAATAGTGTTTTATTCATAAAAAACTAAAGAAAAGTTAAAGTTTTGTTTCTAGACATATAAAGTAAATATGTAATCTAATAAAAATTAAAAAAATGTGTGTACCTAATTACTTTAATTAATTACTATCAGTTTAAAAAATTATTTATAGATATAAAATTTATTTTTTTTACAAAAAAAAATTTAGCCATTTTACCTAAGGATATTTTATTTGTTGAATTGTTTTTATCTAATAGGATATAAAGTTGCTTTGTGTAATAACTATATTATTAAAATAAAGTAATAATTAGTTCTGCTAAACTTAAAATAAAGAAGTAATTATAAAAAATAATTTAACTACACATATGAAATAAAATAAAACTTTTAAACGATATTTTTTTTATTGATAGTATTACGATAAATATAAAGTTTACGAAGTTGTCGTTTAACTAGCGTATAATTAATAAACTAATAAATACTAAACTGATATTCTTTATATTGTTGCAATTTTTGAAAACTTGAAAAAAAATGCTTGTTATGTGTTACTAAAATTAAGAACCCTATAGTTATTTTAGTTAAAGCTAAAAGATTAATCGTTTTAAAATAAAAGTTGCATACACTTATTTTAGAAAATTATGAGTTGTAGTAAAACATATAAAAACATTAAAAATTAATTAAAAATTTTAAGTTTCAATAAATACTTGATTCTGTGAAAACTTTAAACACGTTTAACTCACTAAAATAAAACTATTTGTATTAAACAATGAGCGATTTAGTGTTGAAAAGTATTGTGTCATTACCTTAAAGAAATAAGCTAAGATAAAAAACTTAAAAAATAAAATATTTTTTTGTTCATTAAAACTATTACGACAATTATTCATCAATTCAAAAGAAATATGTTAGGAATTTTTTGAAAGTATGTAATCTACATAAAAAAAAAGTAACATTTTTAAAAGGTGATTAAATAAGAAGTTATAAAAATAATTATTTTTAGCATCTGTTTATTACAATTTGTAAAAACTGTTAAACTGAGTTTGTTATCTGCAGTGAGGCGTTACGTTGCAATATAAAATGCACACCAAGCTTGCCACGTAATATGCAAGCTTTGAAGTGTTGTTGTTTCGTTGCAAGCTCCTTCAACAATGATCAGTTAACGTTTCTGATATTGATGCTAGGAGTGTGTGCCAAAAAAAAAGGTAAATGTCAACAAAGCGTGTAACTTGAGTCCTCAAGCCAGGTGGAGGGTAATCAATCGCATGTTAAACAATCAAACTCGTTGTGGTGTAGCAATAGGTTAGCCCGTTTAAAAACAAAACATAGAACAAAAAAAGTAAATCCTTCCAAAAACGACAAAAGGGTAAACATCAATCTATTAGGGGTTCAAGCATGCAAAAAGTTACAGCTCACTAATCATGGGAGTGTTGTGAGATAAGAAGCTAAATTAAAGCCGGTCACCGAGAAGTCAAAAACAGGGCCAATAGACGGCAATCTATCAAAGCTAATCAAGCAGCTTTTCTGAAGTCGGAGGAATGTAAAAAATAAAAGTTTTATATTCATTCTTTACTGTGAAAAACTACTTGGCAAAGCTGTAATGAGCCATTTTACATTTAAGTTTTTTTTTAAGTATTGAAGATAAAAAATAAACATTTAAATCTGAAAATATTCAACAATTTAAAAACTTTAGAACACCTTTTTTTTACTTAAAGTAGTAAAAATCAGTAAAAATTTTAAAAATTTGAGTTAGGATGTTTTATAAAGTTACTTACTATGTTTTTTAGAAATTAAACTATATGTTTTAGGTAAAGCTAGTAAAAACTAAACCGATTAAATTAAAGAAGATGCTATTAGGTTTTTTGATGCACAAAAGTTTATTATAAAAAATACAATTAACTTATCAAAATGAAAAGTAATTAAACTACTTTATTTTATTTTAACTTTGTCCTCAGCATTAATAAAGTTTAAATATGTGGTTTTAGAATGTACACAAAAAGTACGAGAACACTAATAATATTTAAATCAAAGTGGTAATTAATTAAATGATTTAATCCATGTCTATTGCGGTCGTTGCAGTGGCGTGTGCACTTCTAAGTAAAATTAATTAGTTATAAGAGACTGTGAATGTATATAATAACTACATGATTTGGCATCAATAGTTGTCACTTTTCAATTAACAAAAGTAAATATCTAACTTTTTAATAACAAGCATTTATCTATCTCAATAGACAAAAAAGTTGTAAGTTAAAAAGCACTACAGTTTAGTTCTGCTACTTAAAATAATTGGAATTTTTGATTATTTGAGTGTTTAGTAATTGAGATATATTTAATGGAAAGTATAATTAAAAAAAAAACTATCAATGTAGTTAAATAATAACTTTATAAAATGCCTCGTTAAAAAACAAATTTAAACGCAAAATATTTTCTCTTCTAATTTTTGTTAGCTATTTTGCTGTTTACCGTTTTCAATTATAATTAAACTGAAATGTTTCAAATTGTCTTCTATACATCCTTAAATTCTTTTTCAGTCTGTTATTTCCAATTTTTTTTCTAATCTTATAGATTATTTTTACTTATATTTTACTTTTATATAAATTTAAAAATAGTAGCAGGCTTAAAATAAAGAGTTTATTAATACTTAAAATATAAATAAGTTGTCATACCTAGATTGAATAGCAAATTAGAAAAATAAAACAAGTAGGTTGTAGGAATCGAATAATTTGACGAAAAGGTTGTAGGAATCTATTAAATTTTCTTTGCTTACAGATGATAAAAAAAAAACACAAAAAAAATCTAAGCAATTTATAAGATACAAGCTAACAAGTTTTTACAACGTGAAAAACATAGAAACATACAAAACTAGACTGTAAACATAAGTTTTTAAGCTAATTAAAACCTAAAACTGCTTTAAAAATTATTCAATAAACTCAACAACTTCAGTTTAAAGTAAAAAAGTTTAAGTTGACTAAACATATTTACTTACGGTTACTAATATTACCAATATTTATAGTTTAATATGTGAACAATGATAAGAATTTTCTAAAAACTTCAATTAAAAAACACGGCATTAAGTAAAATGTTCTGTAAATTTAAGTTTATCAGACGTTGCTCTTCAAGTTCAGTGTTAATCTACAAATAGTCAAAGTATAAACAATGAAAAGATTTGTCGCTGTCACGCTGTTTGTGACCAAAATACACGGTTGTCAAAACTGACGTGGGTTAGGCACACGACTAGCTTATTAATAAAACAAAATAACTGTTGTATGTATTTAATTCTTGCTTTAAAAAGAATATATTAATAATTTTAATAAAGTAAAAAATAGTATTAAAACTTTTTCATTTAGATTATATTTTAAATTTAAAATTAATTTTACTCTTTTTTAAATTCAAAATACTACCTTCTGTAAAGTCTTAATATAACTTCAAATAGAATAAAAGTAGATAATTACTACTTGAAGTTTATTTTAGAATGCCTGTTATTAATTTTTCTGATATCTTTTATAGTATGTTTTTATAATAATTGATTGCTATTGATAAAAAATTACTAGTAGTTGTATTTAGAAGTAAGGTTACAAAAGTAATTTTTGTTGATAGTTTGTACTTTCTAATTAGAAACTTATCGTATAACTTAATTTACAACTTAACCAAGAATTATGTTTTATAAATTTGTTTTTCTATTAACTCTGAAAATGTATAAAGAAGTAAAAATTAGATAGAATGATAATAATACTAAATAAAAAAATGTTACCAAAACTACTATTAATAGTATGAAAAAGTGTTTCTCAAAGTGTGTACCTATACAGTTGCTGAATAAAAATTGTTTTACTGTGCTTATGATGTATTTTATCATTTAATAGTATGAACTTTCTAGCATTAAGTAACAGAAATGTTGCATAATGTTTATCAAACAGCTTTGATCGTATAATACTGTATTTTCTCGTATACCAAATTCTGATTAAATAAACTAATAATCTTTGTTAAAGAATTAGACTACTAGTTTATAAATTATTTTTATAATCTTAGAGTTGTATGTTATAAATGAACTAAATTTACCATCAATAATAAAAAGTTTTCAGTTCTATACTAATTGTTTTTTCTAAACAAAGTAATTAATTTTGTAAAGGACATTGTTAATTTTTCATTCGATGCATTATTTTAATATAAAAACACTTTTGATATTAAGCTTAAAACGATTATTTATCTATTTTTTTACACTTTGAAACAAGTACTGTTTCAAAAAAATCCGCAACGGCTTTTCTAAGACAAAAACTACGAAATTCTATGAGTTCAAAAAAACATAAAAACTTAAAAATTTTTTTTTATACAAGTTTGACAATAATATAAGCATTGGAAACCGACAATTTTTTTAAACTATGGATAAATTACATAACTTAAAGAAATAAAAAAATTGTTGAGTAAGTCAAATAAAAAACATTGATTTAATCGGTAATTTAAACATATTTGAATACATTCGGTAATATTTTAGTCTAACGTCACTATTTACAAACTTGATAACTTTGTATTCCCCTTACGAGTAAAATAAGAATTTGGGTTAAATGCTTGCTAATGATTTAGCAAATCAGGTTTAAGTTATTTAGAAAAAAACGGTATTAACTGAAAAAATATTAAGTGTGCAAGATTTAACTACTATTAACAAACTTGAACGTAATAACGCTTTTCGAAAAGTTATAATTTTCTTTTCAACAGCTTGCTAGTGTTCAGCAAGGTTTTTACCTGCAAAATATTACTTATCCTATAACCATGTTTTGACTTTAAATATTATTTAATTTTTTTTTTAGAATTTGATTTAATATATATATCACCTAGAATTTTCCATGTATATTGTCGTAAAAATTTTAACACAAATAAATGAATAGCGATAATTTAAACTTGATTTGCTCAATCATTAGCAACTAAACTTAACTTTTTTTTTTTCACTCGTCAAAGGAGTACAAGATTATCAAGTTTGTAAATAGTGGCGTAAATTTAAAGTTTTACTTTAACTACACTAAAAACGACATATTAAATAGATGTTGTTTATATAACATACTTAAAAAAACTTTCGAATTATAGTTGGATATTTTATCATTTTTAAGTTTAAAATAGTTGTCCGTTACCAATTCTTCAGTTCTTATCAAACTTGTATAAGACAATTATTTTAAGCTTTTATACTTTAATACTTATAATTTGTACAAAAACTAACTAGCTGTTGAAAAAAGAAATATAACTTTTCGAAATGGGTATTAATGTTCTAGTTTTTTTATAGAAACTTGATCTTACACACATAATTTAAGTTTTTTTTAAATAGTTTGTTGTTCATCAAATACAGGTCGTTTAAAATGATATCTTAGCTTTTTGTCTTTTAAAGTGACTGAGTCTTTATATATTTAGATGGAAACGCATAAAGTTTTTACAGATGATAATCTAGTTTTATTTAGATATTACTAAAAATGCAACAAAAACTAAATTTAAAATCTTATTTAACATTAAAATTTTATAGAAATTGCTTAAATAAACAAAATAAACCGTAAAATGTTTAATCAGTTGTAGACGTTTTCTAAACGCTTTATGTTCAACTTTTACCAAACTGAATATTTTAATACAAAATAATCTTACTTTTAAGACCTTTAACTTTGTAAAACTTCAAAAGTAGTATAACTAGAAAAAAGCAAACAAAGACTACAGTGTAGTAGTAAATACATACAAAATAGTAAAAAAATAGAGTTTATAATGATAATTAAACTAGTTAAATACAACTTTACAAATCTTTTTTTAGTTATTGTTCAATAAAACAAAAATAAGTAAGAATTTTGATACACAATAGTCAGGTCTGTTATAACTTGTTTAGTTACAAACCAAACATAACAACCTCAACCGTCACACATTATATTAATACTGGAAGAGACTTCGCAAACGCAGTATTTATTGTGTTACAAGCTTTCGTTTTTAAAATATTTTTAATATTTGTTTGTGATTTAGTTTAACAAATTTTAAATATTTTGGTTAAATTACACTAAACAGTTATTAGTTATTACTTTTTAGACCACCCTGTAAAAGCATGTGATTTGAAAAAAAAATTTAAAATGCTATTATGAAAATAGTTTCTGCCTTTTAAATCCCTTGTTAATTAAAACACGTTGAAACTAACTCAATTGACCATAAAATTTTAATAAATTAGTTTAAAAATTAATTTTTTCTATAAAAAAAGTACTACTGGTATGTTATAATTTATATTTGTTGTAATAAAGGCAAAAAATTAAAATCATAAGGTCCTTTTAGTTTCAAATAGCTTCTTAGCTTTTATCAAAATGTTATATAGTCAGTTTTGTTTTATATGACTAGTTCAAAAACAAATATTCTTGCTCTACTTTTATACCAGAAATGCTTAAAATATTACAGATGGAAAATACAATTCATTTAAAAAAGCTGTTGAATCTACAACTATTAAAACAATATGTTACTTAAAATAAAGTTGCGCCGAAAGAAAAAAAAGTTCTTGTATTGTTAAGTTATTACTAATTTTAAATGTATGTTAAAAAAAACAGTTTAAAGTATTTAAAATAACTAAATGACGTTTACATCGCCAGGTCTTTTGACTATAGCTTTGCGCGTCGATTACTAAAATGTGTTTAAAAAGTTGTTTAACTATTAATGCTGCAGTATGAATATATACTAAAATGTTAAAGAATTTAAAGAAAAGCTAAACTCAGTTTGTAAATTTGTATTTTGAAATACAAAAAGTTAAACATTATATACAAGTGTATGTTTATTTAGTTGTCTTTTAACTCACTAGTTTTTTACAACTTAACTTTCAATTTAGTATTTTAAATTCAATCATTATTTTGTTTAAATTGAGCCGGGTAGTAAAGCACAACCATAAAGTCACAATTAAAGTTATTGAACTTAAAGCTTAAACAATTAATTCGCATATAAGTATAGGTTCTAACGGCAGTCGACAGTGTGTCGGGCCAAAATTATTTAGTCTTCATAAAAATTTCAAGTAGACCAGCCATATAGCCGTTATCAACTTTTAAAACGGTTGAAATATTTAAATAAGCTTTAGAATTAACTTTATACAAAGCTCAACGCCACCGGTGCTGACAAAAAATTTCGTTGTTTTATGTTGAGCAATATTTTCTTTTAAGCAATATGAAATTTTCAAAAAAAACTATCTTAAGTTTACACTTTAAAATTTTATTATAAATTGCTGCTGTGTTGATTAGGAAAGTTAGTTTTCTTATTGTTTTTTTTTGTATGTAATTCAGTTGTAACTTTGCTTAAAATTTAAAAACTAGTTAATAAAAAGAAATTATTATTAGATTATCTTAAATGTTTTTTAATTAAACCACGTTTAAGTTTAATACTACATAACCATAACAGTTTATTACCATATAATTTTGTTTATTTTTAACTGAAAAATTACAATTTTATTACGCAAAAGCTTAGATAAAGTTTTACATACTAACTGGTGTGATTTTATCCGAGAACATAAAAAAAAGTTTGTAAAGTTTATAACTAATAGAAGTATATTATATTAAACCTATTTATTTAATGTAAAACAATTAAAAAAGCTACTGAGTACTTACATATACATAAATATTTTTGTTAAGAAGATTGTTTTTTAGGCTTTTGCTACTTTCCAGACAAGTATAATTTTGTCTGAAGTAGTGATTTTGATTTAATTTTAATAGAGTAACATTTTGATTTTTTGATTTTCTGTGACGGCAAACGCATATTTAAAGATTTTTCCCAAAAAAAAATCTTTAAGAAGCTGATTTTATTTTTAGCAAACTAAAATTTAATAATAAATTCTCATAATTGTAACCTATATAGTTATGAGAGTGAATTTGTATAGTTTATTTAACATTCCCGCAGATTAAACTTTAACAAATTCTAGGTAAACTAAAAAAGCAATGATAAGATCATTCAAAATATCTACCTGAAACTCAAACTAAAAGCAAATATACAACTGCATGTAAGCTTAAAAGACAAACAATTATAAGTGAAAAGATCTAAATCTAATACGGAGAATTAAATTTTATTAAAACTAAACATATATACAAAAAACAGTAAAAATTCTAGGGAATATTGTTTAAGTAATTTAGTTGGAAATTAAATCTAAAACCAGTTTTGAAATTTTATAATAAAATATAAACTAAAAACTATAACTTCTCCAGTCAAAAAACAATTAAGACTTAATAATTTAGTAAAAATAAAATAAAGCTAGGATTTTAAAGAATAACTTAATTTTGTTCGGTGTCAAATTTATTCTAAACTTTGATAGTAATAAAAAATCTGATTTTCTTGTTTCTATTTATTTTTTTATATCGGAGTATAAACTAATATATTTTTAATAAAGCATTAAGTTCTTTCATGAGATTTCAGACACACATTTTCTTTAATAAATATATTTTTAATTTCTTCTAAAAATGCAAAAAGTGTTTTAATAAGTTTAGTTATGACTTTATAATTTACTTGAATACCAAATTTGCCAAAAAAATTTATAAATAAAGCTTTATAGTTGTTAAAAAACTCATAAAATGTATTTAAACTATTACGCACTTTTTGTAACACAATATAGTTTTTAAAACACTTAACATTCAAAACCCTGTATGTTTCTACACACTTTTAAATATTTTAGAATAGTAATGAAACACTTTTTAGTTAAAATGCAGAGTATTTCGGTCAGGGTTTCCAAAGGTAAGCAATATCGCTCCCTGGGGCTACTTGGGCCATCAGTGGGGAATAACTGATAAAAGGGAAAACAATTGGGTAAATAGTTAGTAAAGGGGCGATATCCATTAAAAGGAGTTTACTTATTTTTGAATTTTTTTTGCAAAAGGACAATTATAAAAAAATTTAAGAAGGGAAGTTTGGGATTCAGATATTGTAATGCAATTTATTTCTGATTCGTAAAATTTTTGATAAAAATACTACCCGGTTTATGTAGTTTGTATGTAAGCAAACTATCTTAAATTGCAAAAATTATTTATTTAAGTTTGTAGGAGTTTTAACTTTATATTTAAGCTGTAACTATAGTAAAAAATATGTTGTAGATAATTAATTGTTATAATAAAAAACTAAATTCAAATGAGTAGTTTAACTATTTTTAAATATGTGTTCTTAAAAAACTAAGAAAATTTAAAGTTCTAAAGGTAAATATATAATTTTTTTGCTAGCTATCTAAAATATTTGGTTATCTTATGAAGAAATAAATAAAAAATAATTAAGTTAACATCTTTGTATTGCAAAATTATATACAAAAACAGAAGCGTAATATTAAGGTTTAATGAAAACATTTTTTTAGTACTTTTTCAAAAACACTACACACTTTACATTTTTCATAAGTTTGTGAACAATTACGAAGATACATTAAAAAGATTTAATAAGATCAAAAGTAACCGATATTGTGAAATCAAACACAGATAACTAATGAATAAAAAAACTGAACCTCTGTATACATCACTCTTTTTATGTTTAATTGCAATTATACACAAACTGTATTAGTTTAAAAAATATAATCTGAATAGTATTAAAATAATGTATTTAAAGTCAATCAAAAAAGTTCGACATAAACTATTTGAATTTTAGTTCTAAATAATGTATAATGTGCAAAAAACTTTGTACTATAAATAATGAAAACTTTGATTGTACACTTTGAAAATTATTAAATGTAAAAGATTTACAATAAGTCTGAAATAATATATTTATAAAAAATTTAAAAGAAACTTTAGTAATAAAAATACATTTAGATGCATTTTACATATTTGAATTTTAATTATTAAATGTACAAACGTCCTGGACAAGACTTTAAACTTTATGCAAGATGTATGACTCGATAACTGAAAGGTGTTTTTGTACCCCATGTCCTTAGACCAAATTTTTTGAGCGCTTTTTGTTTTTCGTTCAATAAACTTACATGAATTGCTACAAACTGAAATTAATTAAAACATTTTAAAAAAGCTAAGCGTTTAAAACTTATATTCTTACTAGGCTCTTTCTAGCTTATATAATAATTATTTTTTAAAGTTATAAGTATGGTATAACAACGTATATACTTATAGTCTTTGTTATTATTTATTAGTTTAAGTGTTTAAATATTAAATAAACTTTACTTTTATATAAGAAAATTAATATTCTTATTAAATTTCTTATCAGCATAAAAGTGTTGTTTATTCAGCTTAATGACCTTATAAGTTATAAATTTTAAAATGATTTCTTCACTTAACGACTTAAACCTTTAAAATTCTTCAAATTTTGTGTTGTTGACATCATGAAACCAAATATACGCATTGTCGTCATAAAAAAAAACAAATTATTTTCCCTCTAATCTCAAAAAAAAAGAATTATAAAATGTGTTTGCGAAACGCTTTTAATCTTTTAATTCAAAATTTTTTTGACTAGTAGATATTTTGAAAGCAAATGACATACAAACACCTTTTACTTATTTCAATAAACTAACTTAAAGATGATATCTAATAAAACATACCCAGTATAAATATATATAGTACTGTTTACCATCTTTAAAGCAAGTAGTTGAAAACATTTATTATTTAACTAAATTAATTTGTAAAGCACTATTTTTTTAGTTTAATTTTAGTTCGATTAAATGAAAAACTTTATCTTTAAATTATCACATACAATGCTTCAACAAAAAAAGGTATCTTTATAAGTATCTTAGTTTATTAATATATAACACTTATATAATTAATCGCACAATCAATTTTATACTAAACTTAATTTTATATATGTTATTATAGTTGTGTATTTTTTTGATTTGGTTTGTTATTTTAAACTTTTTATTAAAGTGAATTATTTAATTACGTAAAGTAGTTGCTTAAGTTTATTAAATAACATTTTGTAAATATAAAAAGGGCTTTGAGTCAAAATCATTTTTACACCATAAACTGTGTATAAAACTTCTTTAAATTTATTTTGTACAGAATTGTTATTTGCACACGCTGAAACTATCTGAAGTTAAACAATTTTGCCATCGTCGACGTATTAGCGACTTATACGCGTTGATAAAACATGATAGTTTGGTAACACTTTACCGCAAAGCCTTAAAAAAAGAGTAAATGAGTTTTATTTGTATAAAAAATAGATTATTTTAATAAAGATATTGCGTTGTTTATTTAATAAGTAAAACTAGTTTTGAGTTAACTTTATTAGTGTAACACTCTTCACATAGAGTTTAAGTTTTAAAGTTTCATTACAAAAGTTACGCAAAAGTAAATGATCTTAGGTTAAACTTTAATATAGAAATTTTTATATAAAGTAGAAATTAAGCTTTAATATTTTTTTAAGTTTGTACAGGATTATGAAAATAAAATTTTGTTACAATTTCTTTTTTTTTTATTAATAACCATGAGTATCAAAAACTTTTATTGAAACTTTAAGAAATGTTTCACAATCTTCAGAGTATAAGTAATAATTTAAAAAATATTTAGCTGATAAAACTTTAGTACGTATACAAAATTAAAATATATGTTAAAATAATAAATATATATACATATCATGTTTTCTTTAATGTCTTTTAACTATTTAAAATTAATGATTTTAACATTTTTTCAAGTCTTAAATAAAATATGGTTATATATTAGATTAGTTTATTTAATATTATTTAGTTTTACAGGTTATATAAATCGTTGGGATTTTCTAGTAAACATTCTACTGTTTGAATGAACATACTGATTAATGCAATACAACAGCAAATTTAATTTTTAAAAATTAAAGTTTAAATACCTACCCTAAATGCTTATTAAAATATTTACAAAAATATGTTTTGAAAAGTTATAACTTTAAACAAATATAAGTTTAAGTTTAGTCGCGTGGCCGAAATAAATAAATATAATAGTAAAAAACTAGTATTTGTGAAATAAAGCAGTAGGATATATGCTAAAAACATTGCTTATAATATATAAAATTATTTAAGAGTATTACAAAAGACTTCTCAGCACAAAAAATTTCTTATCATAAGTTAACTTTAACAAGATTCTGCTTAAACTTTTAATAATGCCTCAGCTCACTTTGACAGCATTTTACCGGCATGCACCTGTTTGCAAATGCTTTTGTCAAGTTCTGATTTTAGCTTTAACGGTCCAGCAAATATTTTTTTAGTTAAGCTAGGATAATATAACTGAGGGTATAACTACATTAACTGAATAAATTACTTTTTTGATAAAGTATCTTTTAATAAATATATTTAACAAGGTAGTGTTTTTACTATAGCTTAAATATATAAAGGAGGCTAAATCAGACTAAGTATTTATTTTTAAAAATAACACATTTTTTTATAACATTGTAATTAAAGTATACGTTTTTGCTACTAAATCTCAGTTATTCAATATTTTACGCGTCTATTTTGTTATAAGACTTGAACGACATATGACGTTACTCTTACGCCTTATTTATCGACAAATACCTTTATACTATTAAAAAATAAGATGGGACATGCCACATGTGAATAAATCTGCAGTGCTTTGATAAAAACTAGTGATATTACTACACTGAAATTCTGCTTATTTATTATGTTAAATCTTTTGCGTAAGTAATTTCTATAAAAATAGGTATAAAAGTTAATTTTTTTATAAGACAGTAACATGATATAATCATTACTTATCAATTTATTTAGCATCGTCTTTTTTTTTTATTAAAGTAGATTTTTTAAATATTTTAATAACTATTTTATATAAATATTATAGCTTTTGTAAAACATCTTCGAGTTGCATAGTTAAAGTATTAAAGGTTAAGAACGGATACTTTAAATTTAATTTAGATGTACACGTTTTACACTGCGGTTTGTTGAGCTACAGCTATTTGTGTTAAGTATAATGAAGTAATCCCATAATCCAGTCTAAGGATTAAGCAACAATAAAAAGATTACATTGTATGTCACTTACTGTTAATAATTTTAATGTTTTCATAGCTAGTTGTTCTTTTGTTAAATTTATTAGCTCTACTTTCAAAGGTTTGTTTGAATCGAGTCTTTTCAAATGCTTATTAAGACACATAAGCTAATTTATTTTAACGACTATTGTACTTTTTTTACATTCACAATATTTAGGTACTAATATTTTGCTAGAATGTACGAACTAAAATAAATATCTTTAATTAAGTTTTTTATGACTAGTTGTTAGTTCTACTTGTGGTTTTAAATCAAATTTTAAGCAGTATAACTTTTGTTATTTCAAATATTCATGAAAACATTGTCCATCATAACACTTTAAATAAAATTAAATAATCTTAAACCTAAAAGTATAGCGAGAATAGTTATTAGTTATATATATTCTAATAAAGAACGTATTTCAACTTATAATATAACTAAATAAGTTTAAAGTCACGCTTCAAATATATAAAAGAGATCAAACACTCAAACCTTAGCTTAAAAATTTTTTTTTTGATAAAAACAATTAAACGCAATTAATTTACCAAAATTCCTATAACTATTTAAGGTTAAGCTATCTTTGTAGCAACGTTATATAATTATTTTTTGTTTTAGTTACAAACAACATTAGTATTTTTATTTTCAGCATTTAATGTGAAAAGTTAGTACAAATTTTTTAGTAGTGTTTGTTTTTAATAACTGTCATTTTTAATAAATGAAGCTAATATATTTTAAGCTTATAAACCTTTTAAAAATACTTCGGCAAATTTTGAAACAATACACTAATTGAAATTAAATGAACAGTATTTATATTTTCTGACGAATACTCATAATCGTTTGTTTACAAGCATGTACACGTTGATATATATTTACTTTTTGCCTTTGTGAAAGATACAAAGGTAATCTTTAATGAATTAATTTTCTATTCACTGTCATTTAAAGAATTTTTGCTTGTGTGAAATTTACTTTTTTCAACAAAAACAATCAATCTTAAACGTGCCTAAATCGTGTTGTCATCAAGCGTGAAAAAATTGTAAAAAAGGATACTAAGATAAAATGACATGGGAGAATGCGTCAAGGAGCCTTTTGATGTTGCTTTAAACTAAACTGATGGTAAAACTCTGTCGCTATAACTTTTATCGATTTCTTTTATTTGTGCAATTGTTTATTTTTGTTCTCTGTTTTTTGGTCAAAAATTAATATTACATCTTTTGTTATCTGTAGTTTATTCGAAACTTGTGTGTTACTTTTTAACATTTAAAATCTAAATTTTAAAATTCTTAGCTTTGTTAAAATTTACTAGTTTAATAAATAAATAACAATTTTCTTAGTTTCATCGTGATATTTTTGTCAGATAATAATACCTACCATAGATTTGTCACGTTTTTTATTTCTTTATTTTGGTATGTACACAAAGTTGCCATTAAAAAACTTTTTATTCAAACTTATTAGTAACCTTTATGATAAAAAGTTTTGAGTTTTTAACTAGAAAATATTTAAGAGTTGTAACTTTATATTAAATAGCTAAGTTCATAAATATTTAAGTAAAATAACTTTATTTGAATACCAGTTTAAAAATGTTATTAATATACAGACTGCCGATCGAAAATTTACAATTTTTTATTAAAAATAGTTATAATTTACAGAAAATTTTGTTAAAACATGCTACTTGAACAGTTTTTCACTCTAGTAGAAACGATGTTTGCAAAAAATAAAGCTTTCAATAATGCTTTACATTACGTTCAACTTTGTTAAAAATATGTTGTGATTGCTTAATGTGTGATGAACAAAAGTATATATAAATTAAATATTTTAATTTTTTTTAAAAGTCAACGTTCAGTTTTACTTATACTACCAAATACCGGTAGCTGTCAAGTTTACACCAACGTACAAAATTGCACGAAGATACTTTTGCACGAAGACTTTTTTGCACGAGGGGATAAAGTTCTACGAAGACACTTTTGCACAAAAGGTCACTTTTGCACGAAGACACTTTTGCACGAGCAGACAATTTTGCACGGATAAATTTTTGCACGGGTTGAATTTCTTATTCATTTTATATTTATATTTTTTTTTACTATCACTGTTATTACTAATCTATAACCTCGGTCGGTAACTTTTTTTTTAAATTGTAACTATTTTTTTTTATTTGTACTATCACTGTTACTCCTAACCCTTACCCTCGGTCGGTAACTAATATTTTTATTTAATTTATTACTATTTATTGTTTTTATTTCAATAATTTTTGTTAGTTATTTTTACTTTTATATTTTTAAATTACTGTTACCCCTAACCCTTACCCTCAGTCAGTAACTTTTTTTTTTCTTTTTGTTTTTTTATTAATTTCTCTTTTAAATTTGTTTCTGTTTTTTTCTGTTTTTTTATTATTGTTGTGCAAAAATGACCCTCCGTGCAAAATTGTAACTCGTGCAAAATTGACCCTTTGTGCAAAATTGTCTTCGTGAAATTTTGCTTCCTCGTGCAAATTTGTCTTCGTGCAATTTTGTGCCTTCGTGCAATTTTGTCTTTGTGCAATTTTGAACCGTTCCCATCAAATACATGTTATGTAGTTATATTGATTTAATTTATTACTTCGACTTTAAAGGTAAGTTAACTAGTTACAAACGTTATGAAATTCACAGTTGCCGACTTTTTTTTATTTATACAATTGTTTCACATTATAAATATTGTACAGTGTTTTTCAACAAGCTAATTATGTAAAAAGAAATTTTACTTTTTTTAAGGTTTAAAAACAAAATTTAGAGTTGACTTAGTAATTTATTTGCTTGAAATAGTGGAAAAAACTTTTGAAAGTTTTTAAGCATTGTAACATATACTAATAATAAACGTATAACTGTCCTGAACAAGACGTTAAAAGTTATCCGTGGTGAGCGACTCGATAACCGAAAGGTTCTTTTGTGCACTAGGTCCTAGGAACAAATATTTAGAGCATATAATATATGTTTAATATATGTTATCATGCAACATATAATATATGTTTAATCAGGTAGTAGCCTATTAAACAACCTCAGAAAATTAATTGATAATTTTGAACTATTTTATAAAAAAAAGTAGATTTAGAATTGTACGTTAACTTAAGTTATCTTGTACATCAGTTAAATTAAATGTTCAAAAATATTACTTGTTAATCGGGTATGCTAATAAGAAAATTAAACGAATTAGGCTCGTTCGAATATAGCAACACAAGTTTAAAAAGTACGAGCTTTGTTTAAAAATAAGAAAGTTTTTTACAACAACTCTAAAACATTATATTTTTCAGATCTAAAGTACCTAATAATATGACTGTAATATCGCTTATAAGGTTAGAAATTATCATTATAAGTTATTAGTTTATGTTATATAAACTTTATTAACACTATAGTATAACATATTCTGTTAATGTTTTAATAATTAAATACTCTACATGAGTTATTAACATTTAGTGTAGGTATTATTTATCATTTATTTGTTACTCTTTTATATAGTTACATAACAATCTAAATTTTCTCAAATTATTTTAAGGTGCTACATCTACAAAACAAGTAAAATTTCAAAAAAAAAAGTTTATCTAGGTCTAATTTATAAGAAAATAAAATAAAATAATTGAATTAAATGTTTTTAAAAATACAAAATAATAATAACTAAAATAACCATGTTTAATTAAGTCTTTAAAACATTAGCCACAACTCGAAAAAATATATCAAAATTGAAAAAAATATAAAATGGTTAACTAAGTCTAATTAATTTGGTTATGGTTGTAAAAAACCCGTAAAGAGAATTTTTCTTAAAGTGAAAATTGAAAATGATTAAGAATTATCTAAATATGAATTGTCGTATTTTGAATGACAGTATTTTAACAGTCGTGCACTCCTATTTTTAGGGGTTATCATTTTAGTATAAATGTTTATAGCAAACACACATTTAGCTTGTATTCTTTGAAATACTTATATTGTTTCATAAACCCTGTAGAACTGAGCTAGTTGTAGCAGAGAGAAATGTCGTTATTTTTATAAGTTTAGTTCTTTTTTTAACGTTGTTGTACAATAAAAATATTGAAAAAACTTAAAAAAAATATTTATTTAGCTTTAATTACTTGTAAAAGTATTATTAAAAACTACTCCCGTAACATTTTAAAATATTCATCTATGCAGCTAAGATCAGTTTGAGATAACAGAGAATACACAAAGAAACTTTACTAAACAAAAGTAAAGAGAGACAACAGTACCGTCTACACAACCAAAATATTTGTTTCAAAATGGCTCATAACATAATTGAAAATATAAAGAAATGAAGTTAAAAAAATTTACAATAGTAAATAAATAACAAGCCAGTTAGAATCCATAGTTTTTTTATCAACGTCATATTATTAAAATTTTAACTTGTTTATTTTCTTTGATAATTAAAACTTAATCAGATAAAGCTTTGATAAAGCTGAAAAAGGCAGCAAATCATTGTTAGCAAGAACAAAAACTGTCATTTTACAAAAAAATATTTGTACATATAAATAAGTAAATGCTAAAATAGAGAAGCTATTAACAGAAGAGTGAAACATTACTTTATAAATAAATTATATATATTGGGTTCACAAACTGAAAATTTCACATATAATATGTATCTGCTTACAATGCTTTATTAAGCTTAAACATACTTTTTTAAAACATTAAAATATTGTATTATTTTCACTTACAATTAGACTCGTAATTTGTTAATCAGTAATTACTAGTGCTATATCATTCCGTACTTTACCACGTTTTTAATTATAAAATTTAAAATATCATTATAAAAAGTTAATAATCAACTACGTCCCGTTACTTATAAAAGGCTGAAGACCTCTGATATATGCACCGGATATCAAAAGTATAAACTTAATTTTTTACTAAGACTTATGCATACTAATGTTTTTGTTAAAATGTTCAGCAATTTTTAGTGTAAGTAATTTTCCTATAACCATTTCATCTATTAAAGTAATAAAATACAAAATTTTTGCGGGTTTCATAATTAAGTATATTTTAACATAATATTTTAGATGATAAGTTTACTAATCAGTAAAAGTATATTTATTTATGTTGTTAGAGTTTTTTAATAACTGTAAATTGGTTAGTTTGTTTGAATTTTTCTTAAACATTTTATGTTTCAAAATTTAGGCACTTAAGTTATAATCATAATCAAAAATTGTAATGCCGAAATGTATGTCAAAGTTAGTTCCTTTATAAACATATCTAATAACAAAAGCGTTTTATAATAAAAAATGTTTTTTTTTAAATAAGCGATATCGCATCTTGGAAGCAATAACTAGTTATAGAAAGAAAAACTAAATTGGCAATGAACTAGTATTCAGAAGATATTAAATACAGCAGCAATTACTTTTAAAATTTCTGCAATTAGAAATTGATTTAGGGAAACCTTGGTTTAAATTGCATAGCACTTATTAGATATATTGTACATGCAGTAATCGTCGCAAAGTGTCACATTGTTACTTTAAGATATGCAAACAAGTAATTTAAATATTTTGAAGAAATAAAAAGTATTTTTCGGCAAAACTGCTTGTAGTTGAAATTATGTTGTTTGATAATCACGTTTAAAACATACTTATAATTTTTATTTTTTATCCTCTAGAAAAAAGTGTTTTATACTTTTAAGATTTGTTAGTTCGTTAGGTACTTAAACACAGCTTAAAATATTAAGTGTAATGTCATTTGAGAATTTTCGAGTTAAATTTAATTAAAAGTAATGAAAATTTTTGAAAATAGTTTTTATTAGTTAACTTTATTTTATCACTCATAAAAAGAAGAAAAAGTTTTTTAGAGAGAAGCCTATAAAACTAATTAGTAAAATATTCAAAGACTAAACTGTATTTATATTTTCATAAACCAAACTTTAGAAGTTAAAGTTTTTGCATTCTATTGTAGTTCATATAAGTCAAAAACTTTAAGCACTTTTTTTATTGATTAAATTCTTTAACAGTTTTTTTTAAGTTGTAAAGTAGAATAATTAAAAATAATATTTTTTTCAAAGTGTATAAACTTTACTTCTTATTTTTCAAAGTTGTATTTACGAGCATGATTGCATATTAGAACAAGTTTTTAAATACTTTGATTTCCATTACTTGAAGCAAAATTTTAAACAACACTGTTTTTCAGGAAAGTGTTCAACCTTTTTTAAATTCAAAGAAAGTACAAACTAAATGATTTGAAATAAAAAATACTTAAAAGTTGGTTCTTTAAAAATAAGTAATATGATAGCTGTTATGCTAGAATGACTTTTTAGTTTGAAAGAGTAACAAATAAATCTAACTTGTTTGAAACCGTCGCATCCACTTGTCATTTTGAATGCAAAATGGTTGCTGCTTTTGACTAATAAAGCCAACCCTTAATTACTCAACCATTTAGTTTTATCAAATTTCACAAGTTTTTAGACGTTTTAAATTAACTTCAACTAAAATTACTTTTTGATTAGATTAAAACACTTAAGTTGTATATGTTTAAAACTTAAATAATTGTTCACAGTACTATAATACATAATTTAGTTAACAGCGTATCACTGTCCAATTAAAATGAAGAGCTACGGGGTCATAAAAGCTAGTTTAAACTATAATTGATGATGCTGCTTATATTATTTATAACTATTTTAACTGTTCTAATGTAAAGATATAGAAAAAGGTTTTATTTTTTCAACATATTATTTACTACAACCATACTGTATTTGTTACATAAAAAAATTAATCAGCCGTAGACTATATAAAACTTGTAAAAGGGACTAATAGACTTCAAAATCAAATTTTAGCAAGGTAGAATATTATTAAAAAATATTATTAAAGACATTTATGGTAAGCGATTAAATGATAAGATTGTCGCTAATGTTATTAATTAAATAACTGTTAAATTAAATAAGGATTTTGGTTTTACTATATAATTATAACTAAAGTTTAAAACAATTAAGTTTGATATTACCATTTAATCAAGCCAAAAAATTAGCAACAATCCATTACTTTACATTTTGTAGTATTCTTGTTAGCTACGGATATAGTACTAATTTTACTAACGAAGTAAAATTACCTTCAACAGTTTTCTACAATTAAGTGTTCTAATTTAAAAATTAAAAGTTAGTTTTAAGCGAATTTTTATCGCTGCTTTTTAATTTAAATTTTTTAAAACTTCTTATAACTTTTTTATTAAGAACTTTTTTTTTTCGAATTTAAATATTTTAATTTTTTTTATCTGTGTTTGATGCTTTTTAAAGTTAAATGCAAAAGGTATACTCCCAAATATTTAAACGGATTTCTATTAGAGAAAAGTTATTAAAATATTTCACCAACTTCTTTTGTAAGTATGTAATTTACACACTTGTAAGAACTAACTACTACGCGTATTTGTATTTCTTTTTCCTATTCTATTTATATGTTTTTTTTTTTCGACCAGTTAACGCTTTCTAAATAGTACAAAAACTTTTAACACACTCTAATATTTATAAAAAATATTATAATGCAAAAATTGTTTTATGATATCTTGAACATAACAAAAATTATCTAACTAACTATTTTTTATACCTTACCATATGTTTCTTTTCAAAACAATGCACTTCCGGATAGTTTTACTAAGGTGACCTTTTTGATGCTAGAACACAAACAGTCGTCTGTCATACACTACTTATAAATAATATACAACATGATATGACATAGCTACAGTGTCATGTGTTAATGTTATAATTTTTTGAGTAAAAAGTGACAGTATAGAAAATTAGACACGCCCAACGAGAAACACAACATAATTTGTGAATATCTTATGTTGTTTTTACCATTTGATTTATCATTAGTTTTTAACTATAAAACTGTTTATTTTTAATAATAAAGCACTAAAGTTTTTAGCTAAACTTTAATAAATTATGACATTTGTAGAACTTAGATACCTTTGAATAAAATAGCTAGTTACGGAAAAATAACGGTTTCAATATTTATTATTATTAGAGCTCGGCTTAAAGTTGTAAATTTATAAAAGTTAATGTTTTTGACATAATTGTTACATAAAACTATAAAAGTTTTACAAAATGAGACCTTATATAGTAAATAACAACAGTTATTATAATTATCCCTTGTACATTAAATTTTAAAAGATATTTAACTGTGTATATTGCGTTTGATACCGATAATAAAAAAATACAAAAAAAATTTTAAATATAAACTTCGAAGTTTTTATACAAACTTGAAAGTTTTAAGTCTTCTTCAAAAAAAAAGCAACACAGGGGAAGATAATTTAGATATTATATACCATTTTATACAGATATAAACTAAATTTCGTTTTCTAAGTATTTTTTGACCATGGTTTCAACACTTAACATTATTCATTATCACAACAATAACTATAGTAAATAGACATTAGTGTAAAGAACTAAAATAAGTTATTAAGAATATAAATTATACACTTATTTTTTATACAAACTAGTAAAACTCTCCTAAAGAAGTAGATATACAAATAAGTGAGCAGTAGCAAACACAAAATGAAACGAAACAACTAATCAAAGAATCTTAATGTGTAGGTAAGGGTAGCTGTCAAATTTGCACGAGCGTACAAAATTGCACGAGGGCACAAAATTGCACGAAGAAGCTTTTGCACGAAGACACTTTAGCATGAGGGGATAAAATTGCAAAAAGACACTTTTGCGCGAAGGGTCACTTTTGCACAAGCAGACAATTTTGCACGGGTTGAACTTTTCTTATTTTCTATAATTTTTTAATTTAATTTCATTTCATTTTATCATTTTTTTGGTTTAATTTTTTTTTCTACTATTACTGTTACCCCTAACCCTCCCTCGGTTGGTAGCTTTTCTTTTTTTAATTAGTATTTTTTTATAATAATTTGTTTTATTTTATTTTGTTTTTTTATTAATTTATGTTTTAGTTTTTTTTTTTTTTAATTTTTTTCTTTTTTTTTTTTTTTACTCTCGTGCAAAAATGACCTTCCGTGCAAAATTGACCCTTGGTGCAAAATTGTCTTCGTGCAATTTTGTTCCCTCGTGCATATTTGTCTTCGTGCAAAAGTATCTTTGTGCAATTTTGTCTACGTGTAATTTTGACCCGTTCCCATCAAATACATGTTATGTAATTATTAGTGATCTACCAAATCCAAGATTCGGACTCGGATTCGGACGAATCCTAATTTTTAAAATAAGACTCGGATTCGGCCGAATCCTAAATTTAAAAATAAGATTCGGATTCGTCTAAATCCGAAACTTTGGATTCGGTAGACCATTTTAAACTTTTTGTATTTTACTTAATTGTTTGTCAAAATTTAATGAAATGTAAAACTAGCTAATGATTTCACGCTTTTGTGGATAAAAAAACGGTTTTTCACACTTATAAAAGCCTTATCAATTTTGATTTAGAGTTTTGAACATAATATAAAAACTATGACGTATTATTTTTGTGAGACTCTCAATAAAATTAAATACACAGTTAAAACGTTTAATCTCAGCTTTTTGGATAACCGCTCTTATTTATTCATCATATGTTTAGTTTTTTATGTTTGCTCGTTGTAATGAACTGTTGCATTATTAATACAAAAAAAAAAATTAAATATGTAACATTAAAGCAGATGCTTGCATACTTTTAGCTATATACTTTTTGTTAATATTTTATTATTTAGTTAATTGATAATTTTAATTTGTAACATATATGCTATAACTTCAAACATTTTAATATTTTATTTTAGAAACAATGTCCTAAATAAAATAAAATCTGTTAACAATAAAACTTTAATTAAGTTGTAATAAACTGCTGTAACTACTTGCATTGTTCATTGTTGAACTCAGAATATTAAGAAAATGTTTAGAGCTTGATGCAATTATGAGAATTAAGGCTTAAAATCAATGATGCAACATTACATCTAAAAATTTTTGCCTAGTGATTAATAAAAGTTTTAAAAGCAGCATATATTTTTTGAGAAAATATTTTTGTAATATTGTTGTGTTGTTATTTTGTATAATAGATACTTCACCAAAACTATTTTTCCTATCTCATATAAAGTAGTCTAGAATATTCTTTAGTATTGATATATAAAATTCAGTGATATATTATAATAAGTTAGTATAAAAGCATTTTATGTTTATTGTGTATATATAAGATATAAGAAATACAAATATCAAGCTGCCCACAGAAGGTACTAAGCACAAACGTGCTAGAAAGTCACCCCGTCTGCAGGAAAAGTATGGGCAAAAAGGTCAGGTTGACAATATACCCACAGTCAGTCAACAGACCCAACTGAGACTTTGGATGTTGGCCCAATAGCATCCATCGATCAAAAATGTTTATTAAATTTTTATTTATTTGATGTTCAATTTTTTTGAGTGAAAGATTGTTATGAAACCAAAATATTAAAATAATTGAATCTATATCCTTCTCTTTACAGGGTTGGTCAAAAACCTGGAACCCTGGAATTTAAAAATTTAGACAAAACACCTGGTAAAATTTGGAGTTTATGAAATTTTGAAAAAAAAAACCTAGAAAAACCTGGAATTTGAACAAAAATCACTAAAAAACCTAAAATTTTAAACAATTTTTACATGTTAAGTGGTAAAACTTTGATTTGACACAAATGATCTATCATATAGATAAAAAATGTTGTCATCATCACAATTTTTTGTTATCAAAAATTTTTTTTAAATTAGCTTCACAGTATCTTTTCAATGTTTTTATACATTTTAACACAGTTTTAACCTTAAACAACACTTTAAACTAAAAATAGACCTAAAAATGTGTACTTTTGAAAACCTTGAGGAATTTGTGAAAACCTGGAAAAAATTTGCCAAAAACATTCGGCAGCCCTGTCTTTAGCAATAAGTGGAGACTGGAGACCTTTATTTGATATATATCTTTAAATACAACAGCTTTAAATAAATGATTTGGATAATTTTATACTATTTTATATTGCGGAAGTATAGTTTACGAAAACCACATTTTTTAAATAATTTGTTTGTTAGCTTTTATTAATTATAGCAATCGAGGATTTCCAAACACTCAGGGTACTCAAGAAAAACCAGGGTATTTTTAAACTTTCGAAAGATAAAACTAAATGATAAAAAGCACATCTGTTTCGAGGCTAATCAAGGTGGTGATTCTCCTATATTGCCACCAGAGAAACCAAAACCACAACAATCTGTAAATTTTGATCTAAAGAAGTTTTCAATTTACTATCCTTTGTTTAAATAGAATCAAACACAGGAGAACGAGCAACAGGATTCTTTTGATGAAGAAATTGAAGCAGAAATAAAGTGCTTTTTGCTACAGAAAATTTGAATGCAGAGACTGGAAAGGATAAAGTCTTAAACTAGTGGAACTTGAACAGAAAATACCTACACCTTGCCAGTTTTGCCAGGAAATATCTTGCTGCACCATCATCTTTTGTGTATTCTGAAAGATTATTTTCTGAAGCTGGGAATTTGTACGAGCAAAAGCGCAATCGATTGCTTCTAAAGACCGGCGAAAAACTTTTATTTCTCTAACACAACTTGAAAAATACAAAAATAGTCTTTTGTAGTACAACAGAGACATCTTTTGCGATTGTAGTTCGTTTTATATTTTTAAACAATTGCTTAAGTTAATCTATGTTTCTTTTTGTTATGGTAAAAGTGTAATCGTAAGTGGAATTTAAAAATTTATTATAACAATTGTAATTTTCTATTCTTTTTTAAGTCTTTACTACAGTTGGTATTATATTTAAATTTATTACGGTTACATGTTTTTTCAATTTCATTTTGTTTTATAAATATGAAAACTTGCCGAAGTTTATGTTCTAATTCGCGTATGGTCGCAATAAAAACTAACTCGTTAGTTAAATGTTAAAAGTTTTTATTATTTTTTTAATTTGTTTTCTGCTTTAAGCATTTATTTAAGTCTATACTTTATTTATTATGTATAACAAATGTACAACTTAGTTGTTAATGTTGCTTGCATGGACATCAAAGTATTGAAAATAAGTTTTGTGTATGTAGCTTAATTTTTTTTTCAGCAAGAAATTTAATTTTTTGTTCGCTTTTAAAATAATTTTTTTTTAAATAAAAATGTATTTATTTTATAGTACGTTATAAATATTGTTCAAACTTTTTAGCGAAATATGTGATAATATATTAATTAGTCATTATTTATAAACTTGTATTGTATTTACATAACAAGCAGATTAAATCTTTCGGATTCAAATTACTAAAATATTCGGATTCGGACTCGGATTCGGTCAAATCCAAATTTCAAAAATGAGATTTGGATCCGGATCCGGCCGAATTCTTATATGAAAATAAGACTCGGATTTGGATTCGGCCGAATTCAAAATTTTTGGATTCGGTAGATCACTAGTAGTTATATTTATTCAACTTATTAATCAGAATTAAAAGTTAAGTTAACTAGTTACAAACGTTATGAATTTCACAGTTGTCAACTATTTTTATTTATACAATTGATTTTCGTTATAAATGTTATACAGTATTTTTCCACAAACTAGTTATGTAAAAAGAAATATTACTTTTCTAAGGATTACAAACAAAATTTAGAGTTGACTTAGTATTTTATTTGTTTTAAATGGTAGAAAAACTTTTGGAAGTTTTTAACCATTATAACATAAATTAATAATCAACTGTTTGATCAGATAGTAGCTTACTAAACAACATCAGTAAATAAAACAATAATTTTAAACTATTTTATAAAAAAAAAGTAGACTTAGAATTGTACGTTAATTTAAGTTATATTGCACATCAATAAAATTAAATGTTCAAAAATATTACTTGTTAATCGGGTATGGTAGGGACGTAGCTAGCTCAAAAAAAATACGAATCTGTAAAAAAAAATCAAGAATAACGTCTGATGACGTCATAACGGTAATAGAGTAGTTTTAATTACCTTTAATTTTATATGAAAGTGTGCAGTTTTGTTAAAAGTTTTAAAATAAATTGAATGTTGAAGAATAACAGAATACAAGGCAATTTGTACTGCTCTTGACACCCTATAATTCTTTATGTGTTGAAACTTTTATGAACCTAGAAAACCTTTCATTTAAAATAAAAATATTAATTAACAATTTAACTTTAGTAGTATTACTGATAAGCCTAAAATATATGAGTTTGAAAACAGTTAACCCAATTCAGAAAACATTTGCAAAAATTGTTGCTTTTATTAGATAAAAATTATAAATTTTAGGAGTTGAATAAAAAACAAAAGAGATATAAAATAAAAAAGTTCACAACATTAAATAAAATTCAGATGTACAATTACTTTATTTTGTCAAAAATAATTACTAAAGAGAGGAAGAGTACATGTCCTTGTAAATGTTATTACTAGCTTTAGTAGCATAAAGATTTAAGCTGTAAAAAAGAATAAAGCATTTTCTTATTAAAAACAAAATTGTTAAATAAAAGCTGTAAAAAAGAATCAAACTTGTTTTACAAAGAAACTTGTTAAATAAAACAACTTAGTTAAATAACCGTAAACTTTGAATATTAAACATCAATAGTTTTCAGATACAATGTAAAACATATAAATAAATTCAAACATAAAGATTTTTAAACATATAATATATTAAAAAAAAAAATTAAACTTGTTATGAATTAATAATACAACTATACACTTGTTAAAATAAATAGTATTAACTTATTCTTTTTAATCTTAGATTGAAAAGGTTATATTAAACTTATTTTAAAACAACAGATATAATACATATTCTTGATACGTTTAAAGAAAATATAAAATACAAAAAACTTTATATTGTAGACAACAAGGCTTGTAGAAAAATAAAATTTACAGTAATATTTAAAAACAAGTTGAAACAAACTTTATATTTTACGTAGTTGTCTGAAAACATCAATCAAAGAGCTTTTTCTTGAAGTACTTATCTGGAACTCTTTTTAACAAACTGAACTTCAGATTAATTGACTTTAATAATAGCTTTGAGTGTCAATGGTACCAAGCGGGTGGTTTTACTTTCAAATGATATTTGCATAATTTTAACCTTAGAAAACTTAACCTTTTAAACTTAGTTTTAAATATCTGTAAAACAACTAAATTTGTTAAAATCCACACATAGTGTACCAAGTTTACAGTAGTAATACAAATAAAACTCAAAAACTATTTTTCAAAATGTAAAGCTAACTAGAAAGTACAAATGAACTAATTTATTTTTTTTGTAATTTTGTAAACTACTTCAAACTTGTTAATATAAAGATGAAAAAAACAGAGATAATGAAAAACCTTTGAAAGTTAGGAATAAAACCAAAAACTTTGAAAAAATCTTCATATAATAAAATACTATGCATAGAAAACAAACTCATTGTAAACAAATAATAAAAAAATACAATTAAAATAGGTATTAACAACAGTTCTACCCTATGACCAACATAAATTCCAGGATTTTTTTTCTTGAATTTTCTTAACATAAAAACTAGCACTTAGCTGAGAAGAATAAAAAATAAATTACAAGACAGTATTTTTTCCTTTGTAAAAATGTTCATATTCCTATTTTTTTGCCTAATAAAATGTTCTAAAACTTTTTCCTGAAAACTTTTCTTTCCTACTAGAACCTTTTTATTAACCAAAGACTTTTCCATAGTAAGTACTCATAAAGCATTAAACAATGTTCAATTTAAATCTTTCAACTTTTCTAAAAAATGTAATAAAAATTTTAACTAAGGTAAGCATTTATAAAATCTTTAAAACAAGTTTTAATTAAAAAATAAAGTTCTAAAATACAATAAAAAAAACTATAATTTGTTTATATTAATCTGAGAAAATAAAAACTTTAACTAACCTAAGCATTTATAAAATCTCTCAAACAAGTTTTAATTAAAAAATAAATTTCTAAAAAAAAAAAAATTATAATTTGTTTATATTCACTTGAAAAAATGGTTATATTATTGAGTTTTTCAGTTTGTCTTCTTGTTGCAAGCTATTTGTCTTATTGTGTTTTTTTTCTGATTTAATAGATTCTAATCTTCTTGATAAAACTTCAGGAAATGATATTATCAAATTGTTTCAAAATTTTTTATTTTTGTATATTTGTCAACCACAGGGATTTAATCTTAAAACATTCAACTCAGAGGGTCAATTTGATTTAAAACAAATGTTAATTCTTCATGTTAGTTCACTTTGAGCTTCATCTACTTTAAAATTCATCTTGTTATATATCTTCTATCTGTACTCTTTGGTAACACAAAAAAAATGTAAATTTCAAAAAATTTTAAGTTCTTTTTGATTCACCACAAACATTTCAATAGTGCAAGATCCTCTTTCACACTTACTTTTTTTATTATCTCACATCATTTAAACCGAATCTACAGCTTTCAAATGGATTTTTTTACAATAGTTTGCTATTTGATAACAGAAAACTACACCAACCAACAAAGATGTATTCTATTTGTTCAATATTTACGACACTAAAAATGCTAGAGAGTACCGTAGATGTGTAGAAATTATCAAATTATCTATCAGGAGTGCAAAACTAAGTATAAATAAATACTGAAAGCTAAAGAAACAAAGTCTTAAAAGCTGAATAATCGAAACAAAAGCGAGTTTTTTCGCACAAGTGTTTACGTTTCTGTAGATTTGCAGAAAGAGCTACGTGCCTGGGGTAAGTTAAAAAGAAAATTAAACGAATTAGGCTCGTTGGAATATAGCAACACAAGTTTAAAAAGTACGAGCTTTGTTTAAAAATAAGAAAGTTTTTTACAACAACTCTAAAACATTATATTTTTCAGATTTAAAGTACCTAATAATATGACTGTAATATCGCTTATAAGGTTAGAAATTATCATTATAAGTTATTAGTTTATGTTATATAAACTTTATTAACACTATAGTATAACATATTCTGTTAATGTTTTAATAATTAAATACTCTACATGAGTTATTAACATTTAGTGTAGGTATTATTTATCATTTATTTGTTACTCTTATATATGGTTACATAACAATCTAAATTTTCTCAAATTATTTTAAGGTGCTACATCTACAAAACAAGTAAAATTTCAAAAAAAAAGTTTATCTAGGTCTAATTTATAAGAAATTAAAATAAAATAATTGAATTAAATGTTTTTAAAAATACAAAATAATAATGACTAAATTAACCATGTTTAATTAAGTTTTTAAAACATTAGCCACAACTCGAAAAAATATATCAAAATTGAAAAAAATATAAAATGGTTAACTAAGTCTAATTAATAAGGTTATGGTTGTAAAAAACCCGTAAAGAGAATTTTTCTTAAAGTGAAAATTGAAAATGATTAAGAATTATCTAAATATGAATTGTCGGATTTTGAATGACAGTATTTTAACAGTCGTGCACTCCTATTTTTAGGGGTTATCATTTTAGTATAAATGTTTATAGCAAACACACATTTAGCTTGTATTCTTTGAAATACTTATATTGTTTCATAAACCCTGTAGAACTGAGCTAGTTGTAGCAGAGAGAAATGTCGTTATTTTTATAAGTTTAGTTCTTTTTTTTAACGTTGTTGTACAATAAAAATATTGAAAAAACTTAAAAAAAATATTTATTTAGCTTTAATTACTTGTAAAAGTATTATTAAAAACTACTCCCGTAACATTTTAAAATATTCATCTATGCAGCTAAGATCAGTTTGAGATAACAGAGAATACACAAAGAAACTTTACTAAACAAAAGTAAAGAGAGACAACAGTACCGTCTACACAACCAAAATATTTGTTTCAAAATGGCTCATAACATAATCGAAAATATAAAGAAATGAAGTTAAAAAAATTACAATAGTAAATAAATAACAAGCCAGTTAGAATCAATAGTTTTTTTATCAACGTCATATTATTAAAATTTTGACTTGTTCATTTTCTTTGATAATTAAAACTTAATTAGATAACGCTTTGATAAAGCTGAAAAAGGCAGCAAATCGTTGTTAGCAAGAACAAAAACTGTCATTTTACATAAAATTTGTACATATAAATAAGTAAATGCTAAAATAGAGAAGCTATTAACAGAAGAGTGAAACATTACTTTATAAATAAATTATATATATTGGGTTCACAAACTGAAAATTTCACATATAATATATATCTGCTTACAATGCTTTATTAAGCTTAAACATACTTTTTTAAAACATTAAAATATTGTATTATTTTCACTAACAATTAGACTCGTAATTTGTTAATCAGTAATTACTAGTGCTTTATCATTCCGTATTTTATCACGTTTTTAATTATAAAGTTTAAATTATAAAAAAATAATAATAATCAACTACGTACCGTTACTTATAAAAGGCTGAAGACCTCTGATATATACCAACGGATATCAAAAGTAAAAACTTAATTTTTAACCAAAATTTATGCATACTATTGTTTTGTTAAAATTTGTAGCAATTTTTAGTGTAATTAATTATCCTGAAACCATTTCATCTATTAAAGAAATAAAAAACAAAATTTTTGTTGATTTCATAATTAAATTTATTTTAATATATTATCTTATATCTTAATAAATTAGTATATTTTTTTACGATGTTTGGGTTTATTAATAACTGTAAATTTGTTATTAAAAAACATTTGAGCAACAAGTAATTTAAATAATTTTGACAAAATAAAAAATATTTTACAGCAAAACTGCTTGTAGTTGAAATTATGTTAATTGATAACCCATTTAAAACATACTCAGAATTTTTAGAAATTTTCCTCTACAAAAAAGTGTTTTATTCTTTTAAGATGCGTTAGGTAATTAAATACAGCTTAAAATATTAAATGTGATAACATTTTAAAATTTTTGAGTTAAATTTAATTAAAAGTAATTAAAATTTTCGAAAATATTTTTTATAGTTAACTTCATTTTAACAATCATTAAAAAAAAAAATCTTCGTGAAATTTTGTGCCCTCGTGCAATTTGTCTTCGTGCAATTTCGACCCGTTCCTGTAGGTAACGTCCAGTTCAAAAAAAAAATATTTATTTAGACTCGGATTGAACTTTTTAATAAATATTGCTGCATGAGTTGAGGTTTTTAATTTACTGTTACATTATTTTAAGATTTTGAAATTATCAGATGAATTTTTTAATAATTTTTAATATTGATAACTTGTTCAATTTATTATGTGACTTGAAACAGCTGTATTTCCTTTAAATTTTCTTTTGTTTTTTTTAATAGTAGTTTTGATGTAAATCTATTGTACTTGGTGTATTTATCTTTTAAGCATGCATATTCTTAGACCACTTTTGATATTAATTCATAGGCTTAAGTAGTAATTAAATTTAGTTGTTGAGTAAACTACTTAAACATAGCTTGTTTTAAATTTTTTTTAAATAATATAAAAAACTGTTATTTACATCTGATTACCTATTTATTTTTTTTACAAGTTTACTAGACATTTTTCTAAGTTTTTCTACGATTTTGTAAAAAAAAGATTTTAATTAAACTTTGTTTCTTTAGTCACAAAAAGATAGTTGAAATATTAAACTAAATTGTTGAAAGCATTACTTTGCTTGAAACTTATTAAAGTTAAAATAAATCAGAGCTTTTTTCCTACTTTGTTATCTAAATTACGAACGCAAAACGTTTACAATTAATTTTTAACTTATACAAAAATTGCTTTAACTATTATAAGTGTTTACATCACATTACAAAATAATTTTTATGAAAAATATTACAAGATAAAAATTTTTTTAATTTATTTAAAGTTTTCAAAGCAAGCAATAAAACTAATGTAGTTCAAAAATAATAGTTCATGAATAAAGTTTAAAATAATTTAAAAGTTTATAAAATATAAGCTTTTTATCAAACATTTACATTAATAATACTATAATATTTGTATTTCTGTAATCTTCCTAGTATAGTAACCGTTTTTTACTTGCTTGTTTATGTAATTTTTAAAAATATTTCAAGCAATAAATTGTCCTGGATAAGACGTTAAAAGGTATCCGTGGTGTAAGACTCAATAACCGAAAGGTTCTTCGTGCACCAGGTCAAAGGACCAAATATTTTGAGCGCTTTTTTGTCGTTTAATAAACTATAATAATAAACTAAATATTTTTTTTGTAGTACAAGTTTTTATAGTTTTAGAAACCTTTAAAAATCTAAGTTATCTGATACCTCTAGTTCTAAAGTTTTAAGCGTCTGATCTGTTACTTAATTCTGATTATTATTTTATCTGATCTAAGTTATTGAAAATATTTGAAAGATTTTGAAATTTTTGGTCTATTTTATAATGTTTGATATAAAAACATACAAATCACTTATTTAAAGTTTGAAAATTAAAAAAAAATTTTTACCTGCTTTTCAGATAAGGCTTGTTAAAAACCAGAGTTTTGTAAGCATTGTCGCGGGCCAAATTTTGAAATAGAAATCCTCGCGGCCGCAGTTTTAGTTTTGTAACATTCAACATGACCTTTGCTTTTTTACACTTCCTTACAGACTCCGATAAATCTAATGTAAATTTTATATCTTGCATAAACTATGTCTGGGATCTTATTTAACTTTATTAAAGACTCCAGAATATAAGTAAAATATTACAAAAACAGACAACAATAGAAACACGCTATTTTTATATTTTCAGATTTTACACACCTAGTTGTTTGCATATTTTCCGCTTGCGAGTTCTAATGAAGAGAGATTCTAGAACTGGGAAGTGGTACGTGTTTCTCGCTCTATATTAAATTTAGAATTTACTATCTACGAAGTTCTCTACTCAACTGGATTGTTGAAGAGGTGTTCATATATGGATAGATGAATGCTCTCCTTTGAACTTTTCCTCGGCTTTAAAATGAACTATTGTTAGCTTTATTGTTACAATTTAACAATTAGACTACGAAAAATTATTTTCACATCAGCATTATTAGTCATAGTTAAATTTAAAACTATAATTCTATATACAGAAAAAAAAGCTTCAGTCCAAATCACATTTATTGAAACATATTTTGTCTAACAAAAAAAAACACAAACTAATTTTGTGTGGCCTGATAGCGTAAATGTCCTAATGACGTCTTGCAAATTCTCTGAAATCAATTTTGCAAGATCGAAATCCTGTGGTTGACAGATATACAAAAATAAAGTTGAATATTTTCTAATGCATTACAAATATATTTATTAAGATCTAAACGATTGACTGCTTAGATAAGAAATTAGATAATATTTAGAATATGTTTTTATCATTATGTTATCTACAAAAAATATTACTCGAACAATTAAGGAAACTAAAGCCAAGTTACCTTCGCTTACATTACATGGGTGAAAACCCAATAGGAATGACTAGGAAAGCTTCACTAGCTATTAAGTCGAGCTTTAATAACGTTTTGTAAGGTGATTTGTATAACACCAATCGTCCGTTTAATAGATTAGCTGATATGTTTCAGCTCCCCATGAGTTAAGAAACGTAGTATACGTTTTAAGTTGTCTTTACTAAAATGACTTCGCCGGTTCACATCTCAACGCTTTGATGTCAGTCGAGAGCAGCATGTAACAAAAAAGCTTCCATCTTGATGGCGAGGAAAAACTCCAAAGGAGAGCAATCATTTATATACCAACACCTCTCCAACAATCCTAGTTTTGCCCAGAACTACATGGACAGCAGATTTAAACTTTTTTATAGTGCAAGAAACACGTACTAACTCTCAGTTCTAAAATCGCTATTCATTAGAACTTGCAAGCCGAAAATCTGAAAATCACTAATTGTGTACAACTTTAAACTTTATAAAAAGTTTGCTTTTATTGTAATGTGTAACCTTTTACTTCTTAACTTAGATTTAAAGTATATTCTTTATAATTTTAATTATTTATTTTCTGTAATTTCTATAATAAACTTTACTTTTAAATGGTAAGAAATAAACTAATTCCAATAAAAAAATCCTAAAACAGATTTTTTTGAATTTGAATGTTAATGACGTAATAATTTATAGCGAAGTTTTAAACTTGTTTGTTCTATACTAAAATAGGTTAGTTTTAAGCACTTTTATCTAATGAGCACACAAAACGAAAATAATAATATTTTATTTAATTGTTTAAATAATCGATTTATGTATAAGTTTTAAAATAAAACTTTTTTATGAAGAAAAAAAAAAGGATAAACATTTTTTTTCACGACTATATTTTGTAAATCAAAAGCGTAATAAATATTAAAATGAAGACTAATTTAAGGTAAAATTTTGACTAAAACCCTTAAAAATATTCTCTAGCCGAAATATTGTAATCAATATTAAGTTTAAAAACACAGTAAAAGTAAAATCATAAAAAGGAAAGTAATATTTTTGGTTAAACTTTGCTTTTCACACAAAAGCTCAGCAGCTTAAAAAGTTATTAAGTATTATAACACAGAAAGCATTTATATATGAAATTAAATATTTCGTATCAAGGCAAAATAGCTACAAATAATTTTAAATTGTAAAACTTATATTGAAAAGTTTTGTTTTTATATTTGAACAAAACCATTAGAACTGTATAAACTTAAACTATGATAAAATTTTTTGATGATTAGTTTGATTACTAAATCATAAACTTAATATTTTTTTGTTCGGAGGCACTTATTTGAACGAAAAGTTTTAGTCTTTGTATAGGTTAATACTTACTGTATTATTTTATTCATTTATACTTGTAAATAAGTGTTATAAACATAAATATCATTATAGCTATCCTAATTATTAACTATTTTAAAGAAGTATATCTAAATTTTGTGAAAAGACTTAGAAGTAGTTATCTACCGATTTTTTTGCTAAGATTCGGATTGGACAGGCTCTGGCCAGGTCTTAATTTCTACAACAGATCTAGATCTTGTTACAGCCGGATCCATTTCATTGAAAAAAACTTTTTTTTGACAAATTTAAAAATGATCACGCTAAATTAAGAACTAAAACTTTCCCTGAAAATACATAATATCAAGCACAAAAAATACGATATTAGTACATTTACAAGTTGTAGTTGATGTATATTGTAGATTTACATACTTATAAGTCTTTTCTCGTTGCTAAAAAAATTCTATAATGTTTATAAAACAAATGTAAGTTTTTTATTTGGTCTTTTTTAGAACATGTTTACCTTAACTAATAAGTAAAGCATATTAACAGATTGATTAATAGTGTTTTTCTTTTTTTTTCATAAAACAATTACTTTTTAAATGTTTTAAATAAACGGAAGCTTTATTTTTATGCAGTATTTTTAGTGATAATTTTTATTTAATTTTGCCTTATTTAGTTTTTGTACACATTTTAAATTATTAATGGGGGTTAGGCAACCGTTTTAGTCGGTGGAATAGATTTTCAGCATTTTGTGAACAATAGGCCAGAATTTTACGACATAAATTTTTGCAGAACGCTTCATTTTTCTCAAACTAAATAACTTTATAAGACACACAGTGTTTCATACATTATTTTTAAAAGTAGTATAACTCTACAAATCACAACGGATAAAACTATTAAAATAATAAGATGTTTAATCATAACGAATTGTGAGTATGATTTCAGATAAAAGTTAACAAGATGAATTTAATTTAGAGAGCAACTACCTATAAGTCTGATTACTTTTGTTTTAATAGGAATTTCTTTATTTTGTTTAAAAAATTCTATAGATATAAGTTTGAACTATACAAAATGTAATACTTGAAAACATTTAAAAGTATTGATTTTCTACGAAATTTTATTTCCTACTTCCAGCTAATAGCAATTTGGACCTAGTCCACCATCAAAAATCTCTGAAGTACGATGCATTTTTAGCTTAAAAACAACTACTAAGCAATTAACTTTTTTTATAACAAATATACTATTGAATTGGTTTACCTTATAACTTAGCATTTAAGTATTCAAAAAGTGTTCATTGCACACTTTTTTAAAGTTCCGCCGTCTACCGAGTTTTATTTTCTAACTTTTCTGGCCCTCAAAACGCTTTTTTAGTAAATCTAACAAATTGAATCCCATCCTTAATACAGTTAATTAAAGAATAAAAAAATATCATCAAAGTGTAGTTTAATATTTAAAACTTTTGAAATTCTTAAACTAAATGGATCCAATAGATTACTACTTATTGGATGACCAACATATGAAACTTGTGGTTTTGAAAGTTAACTTTCACTTCTAAGTTATTTTTTCACTTAAAGGCAGTAAACATACACTATTAAAAAAACAATTAACTATAGCTTGTACACTTAAAGGGTATAAAAAGTGTCTTTATTAAAACCACTATTTTTTCTAAGTAGGCGATTTTGGCTATTTGTGGGTGGCAACTATTAAGGGGCAAAATAAAAATTGGTTAATTAACTTGTAACGAGCGATTAATTTTTACGATTTTACCAAGTAGGCGAATATGAGTTTAGGAAATCCTGATTTAAAACTTTTTAAATACTGGAGGACTATCAAAAATACCTTTTTTTTTAATATACTTACCTTAATTTAAACGTAATTTATGCTATCTTATAGAAAAGTATTAATTGTGAACATTTTTTTTTGATTACAGAAAAAAAAATGTATACATTGCATTAAACTTCCCTTGTCGAGAAATTTAGGTACTTCATTTAGTTAGTTCAGGGGTCGGCAGGCAGCTGGTGCTCGCGGGCCAAAAACTCAAGTTTCAAAATCTTCGCGAGTCACAGTTTTAGTTTTAGTGACAGTTGAATAATCTTTTGGTTTTATTTTTACTTGCACTAAAATATACTTTTTTATAATTGATTTTATTACTTTAAATGGGTTTTAGCTACACACCTATTTAAATTAAACATATTTTTTGGGATAAAATTTATATTGACTAACCTACTTAAGTCTAAATAAACTATGTTAAACAGCTAATAAGTTTAACTTAATATTTTTATTACTCTTATTATACTCTTTTTTTTTTAATAATAGCTTTGCTTGAAAAACTTTATGGGTCACTCTTATACATTCGTTATATTATCAACCACTTTTCATTAAAAAACAATTAACTATTGAAAATAGTTTTGTGTTTTAAATAATTTGCACTCTTTAAAAAATTCAGTAATTATTAACTAAACAATAATATTACCTGTTTTTATGATACAAAACAGAACTAGACAGAGTTATCAATCCTTGGTGGGAGATATGAATTATATAAATTTATTGTTAAACTTTTATTGCGTTACGCCGTTTCCCTGCAGAGCAGTTCATCAAACGCTAAAAAAAGCTGAAAACAAAAGTATACAGGGCGATGAATTGGAAAATAAAAATACACACATATAGAAAAATAAAATGTACATTTGAAATATGAGTTTTAATTAATATGTAGTTTACAAAAGTTAAATTTAAAGTTAAATTAATTTAAAATGAAATATAGGTAAGTTTAGTTCAAATAATTTATTAACTATAGATTTTATACTGTTTTGATAATTTATTTACTAAGCATTTAATATATTAGGCTTTGGAAAAAATGTAAATTCTAAGATTTATAGGGGATTTTTAGAAAACAGAAATTGTCTTTTTACGGGAATGTTGTAACTTTAAAACAAAATCTTTACACAATACAAACATAAACACAATGTAACAATCAAATTAAATAGAATAAAATAAATTAAGTTAATGCGATAAAAAATAAACTAAAAGTATTCCTTAGGGTGATGAGGGCATTGCGTGACTAGTTCATTTCTTTTATTAAGGATTTTTCTTTGGTTAGCATTTGCTGTAAACAGTCTTTCAAGGTTACATAGTGAGCACATGAAATTTGGTTTGAATCTGCTTTTGTCTGTTTGAGAATTTTCCATTCAATAGTTGAATTTTTCGCCTTTTTCATATAATTTCCACATGTAGTTGGCGAGTTGTGTACAGTTGGCGGGCTTCTTCTTGTTGGGTTTTGGAAATGATACTCTATGCTCGTACAATCTAATTTTGAATGTTCTTCGGGTGGTACATTCTCTCATTTTTCTCAGATGAGACGATTGCTTCGTAGATACATTTTCTAATTTGCATTTATTCATTACTGGACATTGCACTCTGTTTCTGCAGTTGCATAGCTTCGGTTCTATTGGTGGTTTTTCTAGCAGCTTCTTATTATGTCCACTAATTAATGCTTTTATGCTTGGGGAACAACAGTATGATATCTTGATGGAACTTCTATTGAAGATTTTGTGTAGTTCTGTTGATTCTGGGAAGTGCTTGTCAAGCAGTTTTAAAAAGAGGTTTCCAAATTTGGTTTTCACTGATTCGCAGAAAGGTGGGTTGTAAAATATCATTTTCTGTTTTTTGCTTTGTTGTTATTGATTGTTGGATTATATTCGAGCTTATGATGGAAGTTGCTTTTGCTTAAAGCGTTTTGGTAGATTTGTTTCGCGTTATCAAATGATACTTTGCTTTTTGTTAGTTTTGAAATTCTATTTTCGATCATTTTTGGGATATTTTTCTTAATTGTTCTAGGATGGTTAGAATCTTTGTCAATATAGATGGTCTTTGCGTTTGGCTTTACATATGGGCAATAGTCATCAGTCAGGAGGTTTAAATGTATGTCCAAGAAGTTGGTGGAGGTTTCACCCGCGCTAATTGTAATGTCGAATCTATGTCTGCTAGTTTTCTTGTAATTTTGTTTTTTATTTTGCAAATATTACTCTTATTTGTTTGATTGATAACGGCAAGTCCATCATCTCTGTAGAGTCCAATTGACTCAGTGTTTATAATCGTAGACAAATGGTGTAATAGGTATAAACCTATAAGGTCACATATTTCGGCGCGTGAAATGAGCCCATAGGTACATCGAAGTTGTCATTGGTGTTGGTTTTTTTCCACATATTATTATCGTAAAACATTACTGATTTGCATGTGTGCATAATTGTCTCTATCTCGTTTCTGTGAACCTTGAATAAGAGTTGGAAAAGTTAATTGCATCTATTAGGTGTTTTCTTTTGATAGTTGGGTAAAAGTTCTTTATGTTAAAGTTCACGAAGCATTTGTGGTTTTTGTTGTTGATTTTTTCGAACCAATCTATCACTTCGCTAGAGTTTTTCCATTGGCTAAGCATGGATTTTTTTCTTATGATTGTTATGTGTTTTTGTAGAATGGTTCTTGACAGTTTACCTAAGTGGGTTTTAGATGAAATAATTATTCTACAGTTGATATCGTGTGGAAAGTTCGCTTTATGGTCCTTGATAGAAAGGAATGCTTCATTGATTTCATATTTTGGGACTTTTTTGTTCTTTAAACTCATTCGTTTAAATTTTTCTGTGCTGCTTCGTTGTTAATGGCATTAATGGTATTTCGTTGTCAATTGAATATTCGCTAGTTATGCTATTTTTCATTAGCTTCTTGTATTTATTTGCATTCATATAGTATAAGTTTGATGTTTTATTTCAGAAACGGGGTAAGGGAAACGGGGTAAGGGAAACGGCGTAAAACAATAAAAGTTTAACAATATATTTATATATATTACCTGTTTGTATTGTTAAAATTTAAAACAAATTTTTAAAACATAATTAGTCTTTTCCATGGTTGCCACTTCAAAAAAGCAAAAATGTCTGAGTTATATCAAACCAGCCTAAGTTTACTAAAAGTTAAAAAAGCTAAAAATTTGCTCTTAATCAAGCTTAAATACCAAACTAAATGTAAGTAGCCTAGAAAAAGATTTCAATCAATAAACTATACTACATTCATAAAAACTACTCTATAACTTTTTTGTACTACACATATTTAACAAAAATTTAAGACATGATTCATTCAAAAATATTTTTATTTAAACAAACAAGTGAAATCGATTTCAGCTAACACTTATCAATTACTTTTGTTAGCAACAAGTTAAAAAAAATAATTTTGAGTAAATAAACAGTTAGAGGTTTTATCAGGAAAAATTCAATTAACACCCTCAGAAGTTGGGTGGACACCGGTTGAAAAAGCCATCTAACAGGTCATGGCGATTGCCGAACACTTATCAAACAATTCTGACTGTGCAAAGAATTATAGTGGCAGTAATTTTTCAACTATAAGTAAAGCTCGAGATGATTATCATCTAAGTGTTTTAGAATCTTTATTTATAAAAACGTTTAAACCTAATTTATGCAAGCAACAATACAAATAATCTTTATAAGTTGCTATGATTTTTTTATCCCTTATTTTAATATGTTTATTGTTGTTTTGTTTTTATATTTATACGTTTGCTTATCTTAGTTAAATTACTAATTAATTAATCTGTAATAATGTATTTATAAACTGTTAACCTATCTCTAATTAATTTTGCTTAACTATGCTAATTGGTGTTAATTGATTTTTTTCTGATGAAACCTCTAACTGTTTATTTACTCAATTTTTTTTTTTAACTTGTTGCTAACAAAAGTAATTGATAAGTGTTAGCTGAAATCTATTTCAATTGTTTGTTTAAATAAAAATATTTCTAATGAATCATGTCTTAATTTTTTGTTTAAAAATTATTCTAAGAGTTGAAGATTTCTTCAAAGTATTTAAAAAAAAAGTATCACACATTTCTGAGTTATCAAAAACTTCTTAAAAAGGTTAACCTAGTCTGAGTTTTAAATTTTTTAAACTAGCCTGTTTAAAACAAAGATTACAAAAAAGAAGTAACGAAGTTTATCAAGAGTGAACTCAATATATACAGAAAAAAAACTTTAAGTCAGCTTGAAAGGAGAGTTAACTTTCTTGAGTATTTTTAACGAAATAGTACAAGTTTATTAAGCCATAAATTAAAACAAAGTAAAAAAAACTTATTTTTTGTTGAGAATTTTAGCAACTTTATATCTGCAAGAAAAATATTTCATTTAGAAAGATTAAATACGAAATATAAGACGAACTATAAGGATTAAAAAGAACGTTAGTTAAGAGTTATTGCGAGAAACGTAAAAAAAAATTGACTGCTTAAGTCAGCTTCAACAAAGCACATGGTTATCTTCAGTAACTACTGATATCAGAAAAAATTTGTCAAATCAAGTTATAAAGTAGCAAAACTAATTACTAAAAAGGAGATACCATTTAGAATTGAAAACTTTTTTTAGAATTTGTGTTGGAGGTAGTAAAAGATTTTTGTTTATTATTTAATGACAACAAGAAGTCATGTTTAGAAAGTGTCTGAAGAGTATAAAGCCGCATCAATCAAATTAGGACTTTAATCCATCTGTTAAGATAAGATCAATGATACAACAAAAACTGCTCATCTGAGAATTTATATTAGATGTGTTTTAATTAACTTTGACATTTTAGAAGAAATTATAAGTTTGTTTCCAATTCAAATTTACAACAATCGGTAAAGACATTTTAAAAGCAATGCACCATTATAAGGGGTGTTGATCTTAAGTTTTTGTCAAAAACAATGTTGCTACTAAAATTATTGCTAAATACATGATGGTGGTATGATTTTTTTATAACCAGATCTCGGACTTATGTTTTTTATCAATTAACTTCATTTAATATTACACCAGGAACTGGTATTTCAACTAGACCCATTTTGGATATGAATAGTTCTGTACAATACAAAACTTCAAAGCTACTGACCAAAATCTTTGAACCAGTTTCTAGTAAGTTTCCACTTTTTGCATAAAATACTCTTTCTCATTCGTTGAAGTCATAAGAAAAATATATCTAATTTCAAATAATATGTGCTCTTTTGACATACAAAGCCTATCCAATGTACCAGTAGGTGAAACTATAAACATGTGTTTAAATGAACTTTATAATTCTAATTATACAGCTCCTTTTTTTCCAATAGATGTTTGTCTAAGTCTTTTTAAAAAAAACAGTAAAAAATGTTGAATTCAGTTTAATTCTTATATCTATAAACAGATATATGGAGTAGCAATGGGTAGTCCACTTAGCCCTACTTTAGCCAGCATTTTGATTAGGTTCTTTGAATCAATGCTCTTTTCCAAGTTTTAAAAACCAATAAACTATATTAGATATCTAAATGACATTTTTGATATTTTACAATGATTACAAAATTATAATTTACACCCAAATTTAAAGTTTACTATTGAAAAAGATAAAGATAATTGCTTACCTTTCTTGAATGTTCATTTATTGCTAACATCACTGAGTTAGTTACTACTGTTTATAAAAAACCAACTTTTGCTGCCAATATTTTCCTTTTCAGTCGTTTTGTCCTTCATCCTAAAAAGTTGGCTTAATTTCATGTTTGGAACTCAGAGCACACAAGATTTGTTCAAAGAAGTTGTTTAAATAAATCTAGATAAAATTAAAAGTGTTTTTGGAGCTCTTGGTTATCCGTCACATATCATCAGTAAAACAATCAACAATACAATCTTTATATCGGAAAAACCTATTAAAACAAGGACCAAGTAAGTGCCCTATGTATTTAAGACTGCCATATTTAGGTAAAGAAGCAACAACTCTTGAAAAGAATGTCAAAAACACAGTCTACTCTACTTTAAGATCTGTACAACTAAAAATTAATTGTATTAACTTTATATTGAGTTATAGTTCCAATTAAGAGCTCAACTAGAAAGGAACAAATAAACATTAATTAGACAATTTCAGATTGAGAGTTTTATTCAACACGGTGTTTCATGCAAACGCAATGATCACGATTAAAAACTCTATAAAGTAAGATAGACAAATCCATATACTACTATTAGATGCTACTAAACAACACTAATCAACACTAATTATATTCTTATTACAACTGATTAAATAAAATGAGCTTGCTGAATGAACAAAGAGATTCCAAAATGCTTAGTGGCCAATTAAGTAAAACCTATTGGATAAGTACAAAATAGATAAATAAATAAATAACTAGAAAACAAAAATGCAACAATAATACAATAAAAATAATACTAATAAAATAAATAAAGAGATTTAAAAAAATAAAATAAAATAATATGCAAGCACGAATGTAATGTACTTATAAAATTTACTGATAAAATTAGTATATAAAAACAAATTGTACAGTAATCTTCCTTTATTGTACCAAGATATGTTTCTGTGTGTTAACGAATCAACACACTTCAACTGGGTTATTAATGGAAAGAAATACTGTAATGAAAGAATAGAAGCATAGAATAAAGTAGGTGTATACATGTTTTCATTAAAATAAAATATTTTATACGGATAATAGTTAATAATAGGTAAAACACTTAATATTAAATCCGACTGTTATAAAACTATATAATATTTGTCATAACATAACAAAGTCTAAAATAAGTAAAGTAAACTACAATACACAACAAAACAAAAAAGCATAATATAAACAAACAACTCACGTTAATAGAAAGAAAAACTGATTCAAATTTTACTGTTGTTAATGAACAAAATACATTCATTGCATCTAATAATTACGTAACAATATAAATGAGGTTATTTCAACTATTTAATTAGTATTGCAAAGTATGTTAATTTAGTTTTTATGTTTGTAATCTATTTTGAACAAAATAAAACATTAACCATTAGTTAGTGTATCAATAAAATTTAATAAAACTTAACAACGGTGAAGACAATAAAAGTCACAGAAACTCGATGTAGCATTTATATTATATATTAAATGTTTGTAATGATTAAATCAAAGTTATATACAATTAGGAAGCAGATTTAGTTCAAATGTAAAAATAAAAAATTAAAAATTTAAGAAAACAAAACACAAAATAAACAGACTTGTTATTGAGTTTACAAAGTACTGACCGATAATTAAGTTACAGCGACATACATAAAATCACAATGACTTAAATTACATATATATTGTATTTAATAATTATTAAAGTAATTGATTGATAAAATAGCAGTCGGGTGTTTAAATTAAATATCCCATACATATATTTTAAATATTTAATAAGTAAACTGTGTTATATATGAAGGTTAAAATGTAAAACAACAAGGTGGTCATATGCTAAGTATAAACCTGCAGTAAAACTTGTAAATATGGACATGACAATGTTATGATTTTAAATAAAATTTAGCGAAGTGTCTGCATTTGCCAATTAACTCAGTTCTGGAGTTTAGTGATGGTTTTTTTGTCAGCAAATGCTATATCATGTCTTTCTACATTGCACAGGGAGCAAATTTTGCTCGGTTTGCGTTGATTAATTTTATGTATTATCTTCCACTTAACGTTTTTCTTGTTCATTTCTTTGTTAAATTTGGCGGTCTGAATGAAAGAGCTCAGTTTCGTCGATTCTCTCAGAATTTTGTTTCTGAAACTGTGCATATCTCGTTGTATCTTATTTTAAAGTTTCTTGCTGTAGATCCAATATAATTAGTCATTTTATAATAGTAAATTGATAAGTGTTAGCTGAAATCGATCTTATTTTTTGTCAAATAAAAATGTTTTTCAATGAATTAAGGTTCAAATTTCTGTTTAAAACAGTGTTGTCAAACAAACTCTACCACCGACAGTTTCGGTGACATTACTGTTTATGAAAATAAAAACTCGATATTATTTTCAGCATTTCTGGTATGTCCTATACCTGAACAATCTAAACTTCATATTACATGGAAAAAAACAAGTTTTCTATCAGAAAAGGTACCATATTATGACTTTTGAAACAAAGCTAAGACTATTGTGGTTCCAGATAAAAGAAAACAACTATACAAACTTCTATAATCTTAAAAAACATCAAACTAATAACAGATTTTGATTTTTTGTATGCAAATAAAAACTTATCAGACAAATTTCTCACTCGATTTTCAGACCTTTAATTGTAAGAAATTAAATTCAGATCCTATAAGACTTCCAAAAAAAGTCAATTAAAGTGTAACGCGCATTTACAACCAAAGTTTAATGCGTGCCATAGCTTGATTGAAATAGTTTTTTTTTTCTAAATTTAGGAGTTTTATAATTTGACAAACAACATCAAATACAATTTTTTGTGCTATTTTTAACCCTTGGAAAAAATGTAAACAGTTCCAGGGTTGCCAAAGGTTTCTAAGAAGTTATTTTAGGTTTTCTGAATTTCTACCCAGGTCATTGAATGTACAAGTTTTTGGGTCTATTTTTAGTATAGAGTTAGACTAAGATAAAAAACTGTCTTAAATTATATAGCAATATTCAAAAGATACTGTTAAGCTACTTTAAATATGTTTTTTAATAAATAAAAAAATTGGTGATAAGAAAAAAAATATTTGTATGATAATAATAACAAATTATACAGTACACTAACCTCTCGCATATTTACACACCCGTGACGTTACGCATTTTAGAATTCTAAAAAAATCAAATAATATTTTTTTTAGTTTTTTTTAAATTGCACAAATTAAGTTTATTGTATTTTTTTAATTTAAATTTGTTTTTAAATACTAACTAACCTCTCTATATTTTTAGACTTTGTAAACTTATGTTTCTTGACTAATTGATAAACATTTAGTTATACCTCAGTATATAAGAAATTTTGTTAACAATAAGAGATTAAATGAAATTCTGAAAAAAATATGACTGTGTTAAATAATGAAAGTATAATGAATAAATGAGAGTTTAAAACACAAATAAATAATACAGCACTCTTGCCCTATATATGAATAAACATCTAAAAAAGAAATCTAGTGAAACTTCCTAGCAAAAAGTAGCAGTGATACGTAATAAAATATAGAACTTAAACAATATAGAGCTTACAAGTTTATTACAGCACCAAATGCTTATTTTTGTAAAAGACTATAGAAACATATTTTAATATAGACACCACACCATTTCTTAATTGTAAACAAATGCTTAGTTATAAATTGTATTTGCTAAGTAGAAAAGAGTATAAATGTAAATTATCATTTAAGTCATATACAAATAAAAATAAAATATACAAAGATTTTCTACAAGTATTATTATTTTATATAAACTTAAATCCTTTTTTTAACATATGTATAATTTTATCTTTTGTTTTTTTTATTTATAGATAAAGTAAACAAATTGTTAAAAGTTGGAAAGTCCCTAGTCTGCTTTTAATTAAAAGCAATATCAAAAAACAGCCATTGTAGTAAGTATATTAAATACTTTTCGTATCTTTACACACTTTTTCTGTGGACACAATGTGCGTAAATAGGCGAGAGGTTACTGTGTACTTCTTTTATTACACTGACATATGTTTCTGTGTTTAATTTTATTTATTTACTTGTAAAAGTTGTTTAAAATTCTATACTTTGTTTAAAACTGTCAAATTCCGAGTTTTTTAGATTTTTTAGCTTAAATTGTCAAATTCCAAGCTTTTTCAGATTTCAACGTATTTTGGCAGCACTGGTTGTTCACACTTATATGTATAAGAAAAAATAGTTTAGAACCATCAAAAAAATCAGTCTCAGTTTATACAAACGCTTTGAAGAGATCTTTCGTTTACTAAAAAACAAACATTTTCAATTCTGTAGAAAACAAAAAAATATACTAGCAACTACAAAAAATTAAAAATAAACAAAAAAAATAAAAATTACCATTTTACCAAAATACTGAATATTATACTTTATCACAAAATTAATAGAACACATATATTTGAGATTAGTCAGTAAAGTTTGATATAACTTTTTCAATTTTAGAAATTGAGAAAACGACACTTTAGAAACTAAGTAACTAAGAGAGTTTACTGTAACTAAGAAAAACTATTTCTATAAACAACAAAAATTAAAAGAAATTCCCCTAATATTGTACTTAATAAAGATTCAATCCTGTCCGGTCTTTAAAACTAAAGGAGGAAGACTACCTTCATCCCATTTTAATTTTAATTTAACTTATATGTATACAATTAATTTTTATTTTAGATAATTTTCAAATTATAGCAGCTGCTAGAGGGTCTGATTTTAAAGCAAAGGTGTTTCCCCTAATATTTGCTGAATCATCAACAAAATTAAAAAAAAAAATATTTTAATATTTATACCCAACCTTACCCAAAATAATTTTGTTTTTTTTATTTATACCCTTAACCCTAACCCACCATACCCAAACATATTAAAAATTGGTTAAAACTTAAATTTTTTATAATTTTTTATGCTGACGCAGCAAATATTGGGGGATTTCCGTCACATCATTAAAAGGACTCGCTGCAAGATTTAAAATGTATTATAATTAAAACTAAAACTGTGTTGAATAAAACATATATCAGTCTTCAAACTACCCTGTGGGATGTGTGGCAATTTATTCTCTGAATGTGTGGCAATTTAAAGTTGTTTATTTGCTTGAATTTGAACTAATTTGATTAACAATATAGAGACCTAATAAATTTACCATCCCTAAATCTAGTTTGTATTAAATAGGTAGTTCCAAAAAATAGCATCTGTGTATATTAGTATTCAAAGAAAACAAAATATGTACAAATTACTTATAAATGTTATAGTACAACCAGTAAAACTAAAATAGCCATGTATGTAACGTACTGTTGTACTATTAAAAAATTAACATATTTACTTTGTTATTTTTCTTTAAGTTTAAATTTCTTTATAATGCAAAAAACAGTAGCACCTAACATTAAACGGGAAATTGTAAGTTATTTTAATATGGAATTTTAGACAGAAATATAGTCTACTCCAGGGTTTCCCAAAGTGGGCGATATCGCCCCCCTGGGGGCGATTTTAGTAAGTTGGGGGGCGATAATTAGTAAGGGGGCGAAAGGGTGGGCGATAACTAGTAAGGGGGCGAAAAGGGGGCGATTTTAAAATTTTGGGCTGTCATAAGATTTTTACTTTTTATATTGCTATTTTACTAATTTTAGTTTGCTTTTAAATATTTGACCCTGAGATAAAACTTAAACAAAAAAAAATTTTTTGTTTATGTAAAATATAGAGAAAAAAATCAAGTACTTATGACTCCTACTTTTAAGTAAATTACATATTTTCATTAATATATTTTATTATTTAACAATTACATAGATCATAGACGATCGGAATTCTCTAACCATTTTATAACCTGACATATATGTTATTTGGGATCATAAATGGTTTGTAAAAATCTATGTTATATGTTATTAATTTCTAGGTAAACTGGCAACCCTGTATACTTTTATTTTTATTGGAAATATCATGAGCTGATAGCTATATCACCTCATGACATTTCCAATTGTTTTTTGAAAAGTCACTAAGTTAGACTAAGAAATAAAACTATACAGGGTTGCCAATTTACCTAGAAACCTGAAAAAATCTGGAATTTGACACTTAGACAAAAAAAAATCTAAAAATCTGGAATTTTTAACAATTTCAACATATTAAGTAGTAAAATTTCGATTTTCCACAAAAAAGCTATCATATAGATAAAAATATGGATCCCTTCGAGGCAGATCTTTTTGAAGTAAACGACTTACAGGAAACCTTTTCAGACTTACAAACTGACCTTGAACTTAGAGTAAATTTTTCCAAAGAACGATATGAAAGCTTTTGGACTCAACAAAAACTAAGGCAAAAGTATCCGATCATATGAGAGGAATTTAGATTGTTGTTTATAGTTTTTTCTTCTAGTTATGTTGTTGAGAAAGTTTTCAGTTCAGTTATCAACATCTTGAGCAAAAGATCTAATCTAGTTATTTGTAAAGGAGACTTTATTTTACTGATTAAGAATCAGATTAGAAAAACTTGCAAGCAGTCATGAACCTCATCCTTCACATTATATTAGACTTCAGTAGCAGACATTATTTTATGAAAGTTTTTTTATTTATTTGATCTTTTAAAATACTTCTTATTTAACCTGGTTTGTATTGTATTTAAGTAGTATTTTTATAATAAAAACTTTATTAAGTTATTTATTCTACAACAGGTTTGCATAATGCCTAAAAAATATTAATTACGGTAGACTTCCTCTTGAGTTCGCACATTTTACCCAAAAAAAAGTGCAAATTTATATATTCTAAAATTTAACTTAAATAAAGTCTATTACTAACTAAGTATTAATAAAACAAAAATAAATAATATTTAATAGCTTATATAGATCTTTTTTTAATGAATGTTTGTTTTATGTTTTAGTTAATTTCATGTTTATGCATAAAGTTATTGCATATAACATATTAAAATTTATCATTTTGTAAAAAAATGGCAATAGTTTTTGAGTTTTCACTTTTTTATTTTGTTCAAAAAGCGAACTCAAGCGGAAGTCTACTGTATTTATTAAATGGTTTATTTTTTAAATCTGATAATAGTTTTATTTGACCTGGTTTATTTTGTAGTATATATTTGTCGTTTTACATTACACTAAAAGTTTTTATAGCATAGTGATTAAAGTATTTGTTTGAAAGAAATTTATTTGACATATTTCTGTTATTACTTGTTTAATCTGTATAAATAAAAAAATCTTGATAACCATTAAAGTATTTATTCCAAAAGTGTTTTTTTGGTTTTAAAATAGTATAGATTTGAGGTCTCTCTTTGAAATGACTTAAATTTTTCATTTAAAATATTCTTAAACTCAATTTTATTTTCTAACTGATTTATTATTGTTAAAAATCTATATATTAAGGAATTTTAAACTATAAATACAACTGTTTTTTTTTTATCTTAATTTTTAATATATTAGCAATTAGATTGTGTTGTTTATTTTAATAGTTTAACACTAGCTTTAAGTTTTTCACTATTTTCTTCTGGTAAATTATTATAGGCTAATAAATAGAGAAAAAATAAATTTAAACAGTATTATATAATCCATCAAAAAGACTACTACCGTTACAAACAAAATTTTAACCTAATTAAATAAATTTTTTAATTGGTTACTTTCTGTTCACAGAATTAACTGTAAAAATTTAGATTTTATTTTTTGAATTTAAATTAAGAAAAAAGAAATTGTTAAAATTAAGGTTTAGTTTCCTAAAGGTTATTCCAAGTCAAATACTATTTAATGGTATTGTACTACAAAACATATAGTTAAAAAAGTTTGAAATTAAGTTTTTAATTTCACAACTAACTGCTTATAATATATCTTAGTATTGAAATTAATAATTTTACTGCATTAACTGAAGCTGTTGATGAAACCACTTTTCATGTGAGATAATCAAGTCAAATCCAGTCGGTCAAACTTCCTCAAACTAGATCAGAAATTGTGTTTTAATATTTATTTTATTATATGTAAAACAAACTGTTCATTCTTTTATAGTTTTTTAATCTCTGGTATAGTAATTTTAGAATATGCCTATCTATAAAATAATTCAAGTATTTTTTGCGGCTTAAATAAGTTACTTAGTATTAACTTCTAAATGTCCGAAATTCGTTATATAAGAGATTATTATAATGTCAGGTTTAAGTTAAGATTACAGATGGGTAACGTACGGTTAAGATCCAGTCAAATTTCGACCCGCTAAGTAACTTGAAAACTACTTGTGCAAAATAAACAAAATTTAGTCTTTTGATACTTAATATTTTGAAATACACTTTCAATTTGGTTTTCAGTTCACAATAGTATTTCCTAGATAACAATAATACTAAATAATTTTATTACGATTTTGCTCGAGTTTTTTATTTTTCATATATGTTATTTTTTTTTAAATATGCAGCCCGCAATTAACGAGTTGAAACTAGAAAATATTTTTTAGTAAATATAAATTGCATAAATTGCTGACTACAAAAGTTGTCCACCACTACCCTAAAAGTTTTATTAGTTTCAAAACAATTCATATCTAAACAGGATTGATTACAGATTACACAAGGCTTTTTAATAATTAAGTATTTTAATTCACTTTACTGGGCTTATAAGAAAACAAATGTAACTTATTTTCTCAAGCTCTGTAAATTACTTTGAACACAGCCCGAAAGTGCGTGCATAAGAAGTACCAGACTAAATTACATTTCGAACACAACTTCTTCTGCTCAAAAGTTTGTACTCAAGAGAAAAACTACTTTGTAAAATCGTGGGGGGCGATTGTTTTTTAAATTTCTGAAAAGGGGGCGATTTAGAAAATGAGTTTGGGAAACCCTGGTCTACTCTAAACCACTTTAAACTACTATATTTTCTAACCTTTGTTGTAACCAGTAGTTGTTACGGCCATCATCAACATAGTTGAGATGTTTTGCACCATTAATAATAATTAATGAACCTTACCGCAAGATCAACAACAGCAGCATCCGAGACAACCTACGACCGGTTTCGTCCCAATTAATACTCATCAGGCAGGTATAGTCACGTGAAACCGCTTTTGAGATCTAACCAAGCGGGCTTAAGTACGAAGTACTAAAGCGAACGTTTGTGAGTAAAGTTGAAAAAATTGATACAGCCAAATCATTCACAGCCCAACGTCTCAGACATTGTCAGCTTATTGTGAGATTATGATTTGTACTCGTTTAATCAGTTTTAACCAGTGGTTATTACGGCCATCATCAACATAGTTGAGATTTTTTCAACTTTACCAACAAATGGTCGCTTCTGTACTTCGTACTTAAGCCCGCTTGGTTAGACCTCAACAGCGGTTTCACGCGACTATACCTGCCTGAGGAGTCTTAATTAGGACAAAACCGATCGTAGGTTGTCTCGGATGCTGTTGTTGTTGATCTTGCGGTAAAGTTCATTAATTACTTAACTTTGTAGGTTTGCACCCACTTGAGCTTATCAAAAGATAAAACAATATAAACCAGGGGTGTTGCAAAGCTGTAATTGCACCACTTTAAAATTTTTAAAGAAAATATTAAGTACATATCTATAACCTTTTAGTTATTTTTTAGAAACATCTTATAAAACTCCAATTTAAACAACTACTATTTTGCTCACTACACTGCCGCAAATGAACTCAAAAAAGCAAAAACTTTTCAAGAATTACCGCAAAATCAATATTTTGCGGTAAGTAAGCTAAGTTTAAAATTCTCTAAAACAGTACAGGTTTAAGTATCATTCCACAAGCGATTGTTAACAAAAAATGAAACAAAGCTAAGCAAAGCAGAGACAATTCGAGCAGAGGCAACTCGAGCAGAGACAACTCGAGCAGGGGCAACTCGAGCAAAAGCAACTCAAGCAAAGGCAACTCGATCAAAGACAACTCAAGCAGAAGCGACTCGAGCAGAGGCAACTCGAGCAGGGACAACTCGAGTAGGGTCATTTAAAGCACCGGCAACTCGGATTTTTTTTTCTGCACCACCTAAGAAAAATACCACGCGACAGCACTGATATAAATTATTAGATTAGTTATAACTGCTTGGTCTTAATAGTAGAACTTTTTAACACGTCTTATTTTTACTTCTAATCATTTAATTATATATGACTCCCAGAAACTATTATCGTAGAAATTTTTGTTTTATAAACTTGAATTGTTTGTAACAGGTACAAAATTTTTATCATTTTACTTTCAGATTGCTAGGTCACCTGTTACTTTTTTAATTAACTTTAATAATAACAACATCAATAAAACTACTTAATAATACTCCCCTGATACACTTAAAAGTTTTAGAGATGGACTGTTGGTAACATTATTGTTAAGGTTAAACCGCGTTAAAGGTTTCCTGCTAGATAACTTGGCTAAATCTAGGCTAGAGGGTTGCTGATAAATTAAGTCCATTAGTTTGATTTATGTTTAAATTTTAAAATATTGCAAACTCATAAATACAATCCAAACACCCAAAAAATTTAAATATATAATTTGTTGCAGTTAAAGCCGCTATTAGTACCACAATAATAGCTCAAACTTTTAAAAAACCCTTTAACAGTTGCCAATTAAAAAAAAGCATTACACCAATAACTCAAAATAAGAAAACCCTAAAAACTTTGCAATTATTCAAGTATAAGCAGTTCAAAAAAGTTATTTTAGTCCATATTCAATACAGCACATACATACAGAACAATCTGATCAGAACCAATATCAAACTGTGTGACAAAAACAAGCTGGGACTTAACTGAAGTTGTACCAACAAGTCAATATTCAATCCAGATTGAATAACACGACAATCCGATCAGAAACAAATATCAAAACTAGTTGATAATTTATCAATAAAACCAATGGTTGAGAGTCAATAGCAATGAATTTTATCAACTATGTCAATGACACAACACACACTTTTTAATTGTTTATTTACAGTGAGACTTAATTAAGATGTGTGTTGATTGAATATTGTTTATTTAGTTCATCGAGATATTTAATTGTTTTTTTGGTCTTTTTATGAAACTGCCGTTTTAAACTGATGCAATGCATTAGACATAAATGGCCAGTATACTTTAAGGTTAGTCTGAGAGCTGAAAAAAAAAACTTAAAAAAAGGTGAGTCAGCAAAAAAGAAGCTTTTTTTCATTTACTTTTAATTTTAATTATTTAAACTGTATTTTTGAGTACTTTTTTATATGTTTAGTAAAGTGGGTTAATGGTAAGAGTATAAATAAATAAAATTACAAAATGCTTACTTGTTTTTAAAATTCAGAACTTTCAAACTTTTGCCAATTATTGCCTAAAATTTGCTAAGATTAATAAAGACACTGAAAGTAGTGTTACAAAACACTGTTTTTATAATTATTTTTTTTTAAATTTTAATAAAACGAAAACTTAAGGGTTGACAAAAAGTATGAACTCACAAGTTTTATATCAATACATTACTAAAATAACTTTTATTGAACGACAAAAAAGGTTCAAAACATTTGGTCTTAGGAGTTAGGACTTGGTGCACGAAGAAAATTTCCTTTAACGAGTCGTACACCACATATACCTTTTAACGTGTTGTCCAGAACAAAAAAAACATGTTAACAGTTTTAATTAGCATAATAACTAAAAGTGCAATTGACATTCACACACCTCATGATTACAAAAAAGATAAGTGTATATATCGTATAAAAAAGTTTTTAAAAAGCTTGGATGTATAATTAAAACAATGAATATGCAACTTAAATTAATTTAGAACTAGATCAGGGTTTCCCAAACTCATTTTCTAAATCGCCCCCTTTTCAGAAATTAAAAAACAATCGCCCCCCACGATTTTACAAAGTAGTTTTTCTCTTGAGTACAAACTTTTGAGCAGAAGAAGTTGTGTTCGAAATGTAATTTAGTCTGGTACTTCTTATGCACGCACTTTCGGGCTGTGTTCAAAGTAATTTACAGAGCTTGAGAAAATAAGTTACATTTGTTTTCTTATAAGCCCAGTAAAGTGAATTAAAATACTTAATTATTAAAAAGCCTTGTGTAATCTGTAATCAATCCTGTTTAGATATGAATTGTTTTGAAACTAATAAAACTTTTAGGGTAGTGGTGGACAACTTTTGTAGTCAGCAATTTATGCAATTTATATTTACTAAAAAATATTTTCTAGTTTCAACTCGTTAATTGCGGGCTGCATATTTAAAAAAAAATAACATATATGAAAAATAAAAAACTCGAGCAAAATCGTAATAAAATTATTTAGTATTATTGTTATCTAGGAAATACTATTGTGAACTGAAAACCAAATTGAAAGTGTATTTCAAAATATAAGTATCAAAAGACTAAATTTTGTTTATTTTGCACAAGTAGTTTTCAAGTTACTTAGCGGGTCGAAATTTGACTGGATCTTAACCGTACGTTACCCATCTGTAATCTTAACTTAAACCTGACATTATAATAATCTCTTATATAACGAATTTCGGACATTTAGAAGTTAATACTAAGTAACTTATTTAAGCCGCAAAAAATACTTGAATTATTTTATAGATAGGCATATTCTAAAATTACTATACCAGAGATTAAAAAACTATAAAAGAATGAACAGTTTGTTTTACATATAATAAAATAAATATTAAAACACAATTTCTGATCTAGTTTGAGGAAGTTTGACCGACTGGATTTGACTTGATTATCTCACATGAAAAGTGGTTTCATCAACAGCTTCAGTTAATGCAGTAAAATTATTAATTTCAATACTAAGATATATTATAAGCAGTTAGTTGTGAAATTAAAAACTTAATTTCAAACTTTTTTAACTATATGTTTTGTAGTACAATACCATTAAATAGTATTTGACTTGGAATAACCTTTAGGAAACTAAACCTTAATTTTAACAATTTCTTTTTTCTTAATTTAAATTCAAAAAAATAAAATCTAAATTTTTACAGTTAATTCTGTGAACAGAAAGTAACCAATTAAAAAATTTATTTAATTAGGTTAAAATTTTGTTTGTAACGGTAGTAGTCTTTTTGATGGATTATATAATACTGTTTAAATTTATTTTTTCTCTATTTATTAGCCTATAATAATTTACCAGAAGAAAATAGTGAAAAACTTAAAGCTAGTGTTAAACTATTAAAATAAACAACACAATCTAATTGCTAATATATTAAAAATTAAGATAAAAAAAAAACAGTTGTATTTATAGTTTAAAATTCCTTAATATATAGATTTTTAACAATAATAAATCAGTTAGAAAATAAAATTGAGTTTAAGAATATTTTAAATGAAAAATTTTTAAGTCATTTCAAAGAGAGACCTCAAATCTATACTCTTTTAAAACCAAAAAAACACTTTTGGAATAAATACTTTAATGGTTATCAAGATTTTTTTATTTATACAGATTAAACAAGTAATAACAGAAATATGTCAAATAAATTTCTTTCAAACAAAATACTTTAATCACTATGCTATAAAAACTTTTAGTGTAATGTAAAACGACAAATATATACTACAAAATAAACCAGGTCAAATAAAACTATTATCAGATTTAAAAATAACCATTTAATAAATACAGTAGACTTCCGCTTGAGTTCGCTTTTTGAACAAAATAAAAAAAGTGAAAACTCAAAAACTATTGCCATTTTTTTACAAAATGATAAATTTAATATGTTATATGCAATAACTTTATGCATAAACATGAAATTAACTAAAAACATAAAACAAACATTCATTAAAAAAAGATCTATATAAGCTATTAAATATTATTTATTTTTTGTTTTATTAATACTTAGTTAGTAATAGACTTTATTTAAGTTAAATTTTAGAATATATAAATTTGCACTTTTTTTTTGGGTAAAATGTGCGAACTCAAGAGGAAGTCTACCGTAATTAATATTTTTTAGGCATTATGCAAACCTGTTGTAGAATAAATAACTTAATAAAGTTTTTATTATAAAAATACTACTTAAATACAATACAAACCAGGTTAAATAAGAAGTATTTTAAAAGATCAAATAAAATAAAAAAACTTTCATAAAATAATGTCTGCTACTGAAGTCTAATATAATGTGAAGGATGAGGTTCATGACTGCTTGCAAGTTTTTCTAATCTGATTCTTAATCAGTAAAATAAAGTCTCCTTTACAAATAACTAGATTAGATCTTTTGCTCAAGATGTTGATAACTGAACTGAAAACTTTCTCAACAACATAACTAGAAGAAAAAACTATAAACAACAATCTAAATTCCTCTCATATGATCGGATACTTTTGCCTTAGTTTTTGTTGAGTCCAAAAGCTTTCATATCGTTCTTTGGAAAAATTTACTCTAAGTTCAAGGTCAGTTTGTAAGTCTGAAAAGGTTTCCTGTAAGTCGTTTACTTCAAAAAGATCTGCCTCGAAGGGATCCATATTTTTATCTATATGATAGCTTTTTTGTGGAAAATCGAAATTTTACTACTTAATATGTTGAAATTGTTAAAAATTCCAGATTTTTAGATTTTTTTTTGTCTAAGTGTCAAATTCCAGATTTTTTCAGGTTTCTAGGTAAATTGGCAACCCTGTATAGTTTTATTTCTTAGTCTAACTTAGTGACTTTTCAAAAAACAATTGGAAATGTCATGAGGTGATGTAGCTATCAGCTCATGATATTTCCAATAAAAATAAAAGTATACAGGGTTGCCAGTTTACCTAGAAATTAATAACATATAACATAGATTTTTACAAACCATTTATGATCCCAAATAACATATATGTCAGGTTATAAAATGGTTAGAGAATTCCGATCGTCTATGATCTATGTAATTGTTAAATAATAAAATATATTAATGAAAATATGTAATTTACTTAAAAGTAGGAGTCATAAGTACTTGATTTTTTTCTCTATATTTTACATAAACAAAAAATTTTTTTTTTGTTTAAGTTTTATCTCAGGGTCAAATATTTAAAGCAAACTAAAATTAGTAAAATAGCAATATAAAAAGTAAAAATCTTATGACAGCCCAAAATTTTAAAATCGCCCCCTTTTCGCCCCCTTACTAGTTATCGCCCACCCTTTCGCCCCCTTACTAATTATCGCCCCCCAACTTACTAAAATCGCCCCCAGGGGGGCGATATCGCCCACTTTGGGAAACCCTGAACTAGATGCTCTTAAAAAACTCGTCTGTTAGTGTAGCTTGTCGTTTGGTTCTGGTAGATATTTTTGTTGTTCGTGAATTCTTTAAAAGTATATGTAAGTTTACATGTAAAGAGGCTCTTAACATGTCAGTAGTAGGTTTAACGTAGATAATCAAGGACTAGTTTTTCTGAGTACGTAGTTTGCGCTGTGTTACCACAAACTGAATGATAGCTTTTGTCTTTAACTTTACTTTTAAAACTTTTTTGTAACCTTGTATAACTGCGTCATGATCAACTTAGAATTTTGATACTTTTCCTAATTTTAATTTTTCAGTAAGCTTTTGATAAAGAGTTGAAAATAGTTAGAAAACCTTAAATTATTAAAAAAAATATTAAATTAAAAACACTGTGGTTTTAAATTGCAAATAGTTTTTACAGAATACAAATTAATTTAAAATTATCTTAAATCTTTCCTTCTAGCACAGTATATTTTTTTCTATATTGTTTAGAATATAGAAACAAAATAGCTATTAGATATACCTTACTAGTTTTTAATTATTGTTTCTCTAGTAGCAGGGCGTGTTTTGACTGGTTTACTATTTTCCTGTGCACCTATGATAAAAAAAGAACTATAAGGAAAATAAGCTTATATTGTTTAATTAGAATGTTACCTAACAGGGGACAAAAAATGTTTATAAGTAGACTTAAGTGTGCTTTTTTTCTAATATTTTAAATAATGTTGAACTAATATGACGTAGTTTTGTAAGTTTTTTTTTTGAAAAAAAAGTAAAAACTGTATTAATAATGTTATAATTGTAAATTTGCACCCTATAAAAAATTAAACTTTTGATACAAAATTAGCCATATATAATATGTTTTGGTTTAAGAAAACAAATAGAGAGATCTCAACTGCTGGAGGAGAAGTAATATATTTATTCTTTCAAAATTTATTTTACAAACTAAGTTTCGGTCAAAGACCTCTTCAGTGCTTAAATAAATCTAAAAAAAGATATGTGACAGTCATGGAAAAATAGCAATTGAACAAAGAATAAGAATAAGGTTAATTTTCCTTTTTTTCTAAATTATTCAAGCAAAAAATTTAAAATTTGGTAACTATTATAAGCACAAAACTACTTAAATTTACAATATTCAAGTCACAATAAAATTCAGCTTGATTAAAATGCATCTTAACTTAAGCCTACTTATTATTATTAACCTTATTCTTATTTATTTGTGTTGTTCTTTGATTTTTAAATTTAACTAGAATTTAAACTTTGCCAAAAATTCAAACTTAGTACCATAATTTAACTTGTTTTGTTTTAAGGTAAAAATTTGTTTTAACTGTAAGCTTTCATATAAAGCATTTGAGCGGAAATTTAAATTTTAATAACGATTAAAAGCACAAAATTGTTCAAATTTTCAATAATTACGTCACAATTAAAATAAGCTACACCAATTTCAATTAAATTTTAAGCTCATTTCATTAATTACACTTTTACTTAAGCAATGTTTAGTCTGTAAATTATTTAGAAGAAAAAAGAAAGCTACATACAGCTTTGATTATTGTTAGTATTGTTGTTATATTGATTTTAAAACTTAGCTAAAAATTTAAACTTCTACTAAAAC
>NW_028139412.1:0-33140 GCF_965202585.1 Thalia democratica
CACTTTTTAATTTGAACTGAGAGATTTCAACGTAGAGCTTATGGTACTTGAAGTATTGAAGCTATGTTTTTTGAAGTGTTTTATTTCGTACAAAACTATATCAACTGTGAATTTTTGGACCTTGACTCATTTTTATATAAACTATCTAGCCTACGAAAAATAGGCGTTAGAGGATGTAACAATCGACAAGTTTTTCATGCATAAAAAAGATAATTTTCTAAATTATTTGAAATCGCATCTTGTAATTAGAACCGGAAAAACAAATCCATCAATTTAGACTTTAATTTGTTTCTAAAATTTCACAAATACATGAAGCATGAGTTTCTCCTGCTTAACTCCGAAAAAAAAATTAATCATTAATTGAAAACCCAATAAGCGTACAAGACACATTTTCTAATTTTCCCAGTTGACCCGTGTTGTAAACTGCAATCAATAACAAAATTATAATGTCAGAAAATTTCCGCTCTTAATTCGAAACCTTACACCCTGCAACGTTCGCAGGAAGCCATAAAAAATTAATTTATACTTTTCAAACGTGGAGCAATATCCGTTTTAAGGTAAATTTGAAAATTAGTTGAAAAAACTTGAGTTGTAGATTTTGATGAGTGATAGTAAGTAAAAAATACTTGGATGGGTATCAAGAAAATTTGTGAAAATAAATGAATTACGTATAGATTCTTTTAGATAAAAGTTTCAATTTCACTTAACTATAAAAAATAGAAATAGTTTCGAAACCACCAAATCTAACTTGTAACTCAACACTCGGTAACGTTTTCAGGAAATTGTACAAAAGTTAATTTATCCGCTAATTGTTCTGCCATTTCCGCTATTTGCTCGATTAAAAGCGAAATAAAACTTTTAATCAAATTACTTCAACGGCCACAAATACTAAATTCTATATAAAACTCAAAATTTCTGCATTAGTGCGCCATACTCAACTGTCATTCAACTTCAATATAAAGTGAAAAGACGTTTAACACAATTTAAAAATTATACTGGGCTAAAGTTTTAATTTAATGAATGTAACTTATACTTATGGGAACAGTTTCAAGCTAGGCACAACTTCGGATTGTTTGAAATTACTGCCATTAATAAGCGCATAAAACAGGCAAAAAGTATTTATTTTCAGTCAGAATCAAGACTGGCCCTAATCTTTATGCGAGGCGGAAGTCATAACAAATTGCATAATCCTCTTATTTGCATTAGTTCATGAAACTCGAGCCAAATCTGTTACAGAATAAACATCTTTTACAATTATTTAGTTGCATTTTAAGTGGCTGAATCGAGCTTGCACCTTAACAAACAAGTAAAACAGAAACACATTATCCTCTTTGGCAAATTTCATACACAAAAGTTATGTAATTCTCTTATTATATAAGCATTTTTAATTAAGAGTTTATAACATTTTTAAGATTAAACTTTAGCAAAAACACATAAAATTGACTGCGTTTTAAGCGGCAGGCTCTCAACCCTTGAAACGGAACTTTCAAATACAATTATGACGTCACATCCGATACAACTTCCGGTTTCAATGTGAGGTGATGAACAAATAGTTTAGTTTCGTGCGAACAAATTTTCCTGGTGTTTCTGAGGCGGTAACGGTGTCGAAATATCGGTTTTTGTGTTTGATAGCTTGAATTAATTGTTTAAAATATATCAAAGTTCATCAAGGTGTTTGCTGGTATGTTGAAAAAAGTGTGTTCGTTTAAAAAGATTTGTTGTTTTAATAAGTAGACTTATTTCTGACAACTGCAATTGGGTATTATTGTTGTAATAATTCAATATTTTCTAATAAATCTTGAATAAATAAACAACTGTTTACAGTCTTGAACAAATATCTAACAGCTGCTTATATGATTTCAACTTAAATTAGTTGAATATTGTCCAACTTTTAGTTCTAGTCAAAAACATTTTCAACAAAAACAAACTCAAAATTCAACCATAAATTTTGTTTTCCAATAAAAAATTCAGTTCACAGCCAAGCAAACACTTTAAGCCCTCCATACGGAGATTAAATGAGATTCTCTTTTCATTACTGATAATTTCAAGTGCTTATAAAAATAAACTTTGAGCAAACAGACTGAAAAACTTTTATCTTAAAATAACAAACTCGAGATTTTTATTTAGATTCGAAGTTAGATAGTTCTTTTTGAGATTTTATCAAATAAGTTTTCGAAATGTTGTTTTGGAAAACAATACTTCTGGTAAATTTAAATTAGTTTTTTTTTTTTTTTTCAGAAAATATAAGACATTAAAAATATATGTACTTTAAAATTTGTTCAAAACAAATACTTTTTCAAAAACAATGTGATAAACTTATTATTCAAGTGTAAATTTATCCTTAGAACAGCAACCCTGTTATTGTTATGTGTGTGAGTAAGACTCGTTGGTTTTAGATTGTTATCAAATAAGCCAAAGAAAAATTGTTTTCAAACAGACTCGAAATACAGAACGCTTTTTAAGCCTTAAAGTTTAAAATTGAATGAGATTAAATGTATGAAATTTTTACTTTAGATTAAAAGTAAAGTTTTTTTTTTCAAAATGATTCAAACTCACTAGAATAGAAATATTTCAAAGTTTTTTATTAAATTTAAGTTTTTATAATTTAGTTGTTATACTTAGTTCTAAAATAATTAAATTCAACGAAAGTTTAATAAAATATAATATACCTTAAGCTTATTCAAAAGCAGGGGCGTCGCGTGGGGTGTTGCACTGCCGCAACTGCACCACCTTGAAATTTTCTAAGAAAAAAAATAAGTATCTATAACGTTTTCGTTATTTTTTGAACGAAATCTCTTTTAAAACTTCAATTTTGAAAACGACCATTTTGCCCACTTCACTGCCGCAAACTCTTAGCTGACTGCCGCAAATGAACTCAAAAAAGCAAAATTTCTTCAAGAATTACCGCAAAATCAATATCTTGCGGTAAGTAAGCTAAGTTGAAAATTCCCTAAAACAGGACTTGCTTAAGTATCATCTACAAGCTATTGTAAACATAAAATAAAAACAAAGCAAGCTACTGCAAAGGCTTAAACTTGAGTTTATGTACCCACATGATTTTTTAAATTTAACAGATCACTTCTATTAAAAGATTTGTCATAAATTGCATATTTTGAAAAAAAAGATAAAAACCCTAAATCACCAAAGTCTTAAAAATTTGATTTTTTATTTTAATCTGCATACATAAACTTAACTATAACTGATTGATTATGGTTATCATAAAGTTAGTAAAATAAATAATAAAATTCAAGTTCTGAAAAAAGAATTAAGAAGTTTATTATAAACTTCTAGTTCACTCTTACAGAAAAATATTTTAGATTTATATTAAATATAAAATAGTATTATTGAAACAATCACATATTTAAATAAAGTAAATAGCCTTAATTTAGAAACTGTGATTACAAAGAGTAGTTTAACATTTTAGGAAAATTTAGTCTACCTCTACTTTATATAACTTTTGGTTTAATTTTTTCATAAACAAAGCAAAAAATTTTAGATAAAATTGTTGAAACATGGTTGCCTTGCTTCATAATCAGGATAACTTAGAAATGTTAAAAACTCAAGATGACCCAAGATAAATTAAAACAGACCAAATTAGAAAAATATTCAGGCTGACTAAAGCAGTTTTAATTTTTACTCTGAAAATAACAAGGTTATTTAAAATTAAAAAATAAGTGTTTTACCCCTATGGCCACATGAAAACTAACTAACCAAACTTTTACTTCTATAATGGATACATATTTATAAATTATCTCTAAAATTCTTGAAAAGTTCAACAGCCTCACAACTAAACTTAAAAAATTGAGCTCCTGAGAAAAATACTGTCATTAAAATGAAAAACAAATAAATATTAAATAAAGAAAAGATACCCTTAAAAAACTATTTAATTTTAAACCTCCACAAAAAACATTAAAATTAGAAAAAAGTTAATAAAAATGTTAATGTTTTTAAAAAAAAATGTGCAAATTAGTGAGGAGTAAGGGGGGAGGGTGTATAGGCACTTTTTTACATGTTGTTCTTATTTTAACTTTTTCAGAAAGCTAATAGTTACTCTTTAATAAACTTGAAATTTCCAATTAAACTTTTAGTTACAACCAGTCAAAGCCAGAGAGTACAATGGTTTATTATACAAGGAGCAAACCAAAACAGCAAAAAATACAATTTTACTGAAAACCTATATTCTCCATCATTTTTAAACAATTTTTAATTAAACTTTTTCATCCTAATTTTTTAAAACTTTATACTTTTGTTGAAGAGAAGTTTTCAATTTTTAAGTATCAATATATATTTTATATATACAAAAAAAAAACTTTTGTTATAACTTTTTTTTTTCTTGGTGTTTTAAATATCTAATTTAGCAATTTATTTTTGTTTTATAAAAGAAACATCTAAAGATTTTGAGGCCAACTTATAAAAAAAAGATATGATTTTAGTGATTTGATTTATTTGTTGTTTGAGTTTATATTATAAAAATAAGGATTCATTTGTACCTCTGACTGTGAATTACCATATCTCAAAAATTTTAAGAGTTTTTTATATTGATAAATGATGACTTGTAGTTAAATTAAAACTGTATAAAGTAATTTCAGTAAAATAATTCTAAAGTAAATGTTAAGGGCATAAAGGGGGGGGGGGGGTTAAAACATTTTTTTAAACACTGTTTTAGTTTGTGCCTCCCATTAAGAACCTTTTGTTGCCTTTGACTTTGACCGGCTATATCTTAAAACATATACTGAATTTTTAAAATCTGTAAAAAGCATCTTATAGCTTAGTAAAAACTACATAAAATAAAATCAAATTGTTTTATCCCCCCTATGTCCTTAAAAGCAAAGCTTATCTTCAGGTGTAGCAAAAATTCAGTTGTTTTCAAACTTGACAGTAAAAATATATTTTTATTAAAATAATTGATATTTTTTTAAATTCTGCACCACCTAAAAAAACTACCACGCGACGCCACTGTTCAAAAGTATTGCCAATTTATAAAATAACAAAAACAATTTATAAATAAAATTCAAGAAAAAATATCCAAAACAACGTGATTTAGTCGGTTTAAGAAATAAACCTTAACAAGTAAAAATTAAAGCATAAGCAAAATACCTTAATTAAAAAAAAGCAAGACAATGAAAGCTGAGAGAAGAGCATCATTTCTAATTAACTGCCCGTATAAATCATAATAAAAGCTCGAACTCTTTTTCATTGCAATAAAAAGTTAAATTTTAACCAGTTCGTCTTAATTACATGTAGAAGGCTCGCATCAGTCATTAGAAGCAAAACAACAGAAAAATTACTTATGCCGAAAGTTGCTTTCAAAATATTTTGTTTTTACTCCCCTTTATGTTGGTTTTTTGTATATTTTTTAAGTTATAAACACCAGTTTGTTTTTCAGACGCATAGTCTTTGTTTTTTGGCTTTTATAATTTTCTGATTTAATTTTGTAGTAACAAATTTACTTGTTGTGTGAAATAAATCTTAATAAGCTATTAAGTTGAAATGTATTTTAGGGTTTTAGATATACCAAAACAAATTTTCTACCATAAGCAATTAACAAACACCTATCAGTTAAGCATAAACAACCGAATAAATATTAAAGAATGAACACAAAAACATTTTAATGCCAAACAACAAACCATAAAACAACAAAGCTACCAAGACTTACTATCCCACACGACCAAACAAAAATTTCTTTTAAACATTGCAACCTGGGTATTAACACATTAATTGTTATTTTATTAAACCAATTAGACATTAGGCACGATTGCCAGGCACGAGTTACAAAACCCAGGTTTCACGTCGACCTTGAAAAAATCAAATGTTAGCAAGAAGGTGTTTTGTAAATATGAGAAAATATAACACAATTCTGTCAACTCTGAAAGATTAGTTTCATTATAAAGTGCAAGAAAAATTCATTAATTTGATTGAAAGACACAAAACAGTTGTTGTTGTTTGTGCTTATATAACTAAAAGTAAACAAACTTAGTAATGGTTTTGTCCAAGTACAAGTAAATTCTGCTGAATACTTATTAATAATTATAATATATGTAAGTGTAATTACAAGTAGTAGTATAAATATATGCTACAAAATACTTTGATTTAAGTTTCATAAAACTTTACTTCACCACAACAAAAATATTCTTTAGTACTTTTAAACGCATATCTATTGTATAATCACTTTGAGACTACATCTAAACATTTACTGTTTTTAGTACAACTAGCTTAACTCTGAAACTAACTAAAATTCTACATTGGCACTTTACATGTTCTTTATCATATCTCAAATAATCCAACTGTCCAGTACTGTTTCTCAAACCTTTACAAAAATCTTGGAACTTGTCTTTTTTGCAGCACCATTGCCACTTACCCTATTTAAAAAAATATTTCTAAAACCTAAATCTAAAAGTTTTGCTAGAAAATTGGTTTAAAAAACGATCAGCTGTTTTTTTTATCTTTTCAAACTAACATTTTCAATATTTTTATGATCTTACTATAATTACTAAAGTTTTGTTAAAGTAAACGCTTTTTTTTGTTGTTGCTAACAAACAACCAGGTTTTAAAATTTTAACTCAAGTAGCTGTATAAAATTAAACGTTTAAAATTTATGTTTACATTGAACACTACCAGTAGGATGCAGATAAAGTTTTATTCATAAATTGTAAAATAAATGTGTAAGACCAAAAATAATCAAAAACACAACCTCTACATTGCCTATTGTCTTTGGAATAAACTTCATTCTCTGAAAATAAAAACTGTAGTAACTAACAAAAAAAATCTACCTTCAGTATAAAAAAAAAATTGAAAATGGATTAAATAAAAACTATCTAAAACTATTCTTTTAAATAAAAAAATCTGAAACTAACTCCACGGTTGCAATTACAAGTTCCATTATTTTTACCAAAAAACTTCCATTCTACATCTCTGCTGTTTTCATTTTTACAATAGAACTGTCCCATTCCCTATTATATATCTTTTTTTTCTTTCTTACTTTCTAACAAAAAGCTGACTAAATAAACAAAATACTAAAACTTTGGAAAAAACATTTTCGTTTTTTTTTTACTACTGTAACAAACTAAAACTTAAACTTAATATATAAAACAACAAAACTTCTGGGATCTTAAAAACTCAAAAACAAATATAATAAAATCTGACAAAATGAACTTGTAATACCTCTCTGCACTCAAAGAAGTAAGCTGGAAGATCTCCTCTTTCCTAAAAAGTATTTACGATTTATAGAAAAAATTTTTCATATAGTTTTTGATGAAATGATAAATGCATGTATTATTTGTCAACTTCACCAATTTATTTTAAAACTTTACTTTTAATATGTATGATATCAATTAAGTTATAAATATTTTTTAAAATATTCAAGTAAGCTATCAAAAAAAGCAGTCAAAAATGACAACCAAATCACACTGAAATCAAACAGTCTATCTTAAGATTGTTAACACAGTAGAATATGTAACTATTTATTTTACTCGCATTAAATTTTTTAGGCTTCAACACTCAATATATTATTAAAACAGCACCAGATTTTGTTAAATAATCAAACCAAACAGTAATTAAAATTCAAATATTTTCAATCACCAATCTTACATGTTACACTTACCTCGACTACTTTTCCACCCGGTCTCTACAATTCACAACAACAACTTAATATGTCTAAAATAGCTATACAAGTCATTTCTATGCAAAGTCATACGGACATTGCAATGTTATAACTTAACATACTCTTTTAACTTATTGTATATATAATCAAAATATATTAAGTTATTGACAGAAGTGAAGAAAAACATTTTCTACAAAACGTAATGAAAGTTAATGGAGAAATTTTATAGCAATTAAATACTGTTTGAAGTTTTTTCAATCAGCTTGATAACTTCCTTTGTAAACCGATAGAGGAAATTACAAGTGATACCCTTTTTACTGTTTGAGGAATTACACTTTGAAAAAAACTTGCCCACCCTTCGAAACAATTAACAATGTTTATATAAATATCTAATTCTACCAACCCTCGAAAAAAACCACAACCCAAACAACTATAAAAATATGAAATATTTTTCACAAACTAAACCCTTTACTAAAACACTCACCTTATATCTTTTTCTTTCGGGTCCCTGGTAATTACAAATACTTACAATTTTCTTAATTTTAGTAAATATTCTATAAGCATTTTAAACAATCACCAGTTTTTAACTTCCTGTATAAACTGTTAAGGGAGTGTTAACTTACAAAAAATTAGAATTTAAAATATATCTCCCAATACCAACATTTTTTCTACCAAGAGCCAAAAACCCATGCTTAAGTTTTAAATGGGTTTTACAAAATATAAAAATCCTATCAACCTTAAAGCAGTTAATTTTTAATTCAACTTTTTTAATAATTTAATAATTATGAACATATTGTTATTATAATTCCCACCAACCTTGTAACTACCCAATCTGGCCGCCCTTCTTTTAGGGTCGGTGGATATTTCCTTTCCGTCCTTGAACCACCTCACTGTTAGATTGGCACCTCCCGCGTGACATTTGAACTGAACAGTGTTGCCGGCTGGTTCGGCGTGTAATGTCTTTTCCATTCTTTCTGGTTTCGTCCAGTGGGGTTCTATTTGACAAATAATTAGTTGGTTGGCCCTACTTAGTTTATTGGGTTCTTTGTCAATGTATTACTTAAGAAATATTTTTGATCTTAATTACAGTGAACGTAAAAATAAATTAATTTCTTAAAGACAAGTTTTCCTATTGGATTTATGACAAAGGAGAAAACACAGTCTAGTCTATTTTATGGAATCAGATTTGTTATATATTAACTGAATTTTTTAACTTGGACTAAATTTATATCTAAATTAAGAATAGATTGAGTGTACAATGTGACTATAAAGTAAAAATCAAAAAAAAAAAATTATGATTTTTCAGAGTTTACAATAAAAATAAATATTATAATATTCTTTATTTTAAATTTAAACTTAAATAAATAAGGTATATGAAAAGAGAACATTATCAAAACCGTGTAGTCAGCTTAAATGAAGCAATATAATTTAAAGCAATTTACTCCCATAAAAAATATATAAAATGTAACTCACCATCAGTGTTGTTGAGAGCAACTGCAAAAAAAAAATATATTTTATTACTCAAATAACAATTTATGAAATATTAGTAAAACATTCAAATAAATAAAATCTCTTACTAACTTGTTAAAAATAATTCTTTAAATACTAGTTTTTTATACAATTTCAATTCATGTAAAATTGTTTATGCGCTATCAAATTAAATTATTTTCTAGTAAAACTTTGATTCAAAAAAAAATATTCAAGATCTCATACTATTAACTTCATAATTTTCAATTGACTCACTTCTAGGCTTGACTTTCAGTTCCCAGTTCACAGTGAAGTTGCCCATCTCGTTGTAAACAAAACACGAGTAGTTGGCGTTGTCCTTGGGGCTGGCCTTGTTGATCATGATCATGGTCTTCCTCACGTCGACCCTCTCCCTCTTGCCCTTCCTGTCACTCTTCTTCATCTTCTTGCCGTCCTTGTAGAAGCGGAACTTGGGCTTCGGGTTGCCCTTGCTGCCGCAGTTGAGACGGACTATGTCGTTGTACTTGGGCCGTAGGACTCTGTCGGCATTCTTTATGTTCTGTTCCTTCAGTATTGGGGCAAAAGCAGCTGTGAGTAGTGAGAATTGTTTAATTATTGACTTGGAATTAATAAAATTTCAATAAGAATACCATTTGGTATTGTGGACACTTATAATGCAAGAGGTTAAATTATTAACAAAAAATAAAAATAATCTTAATTAAATTTAGTGTTGAAACAAATTAAATGATAATTTTTGTAACTGCAATTGTTGGCACTTTTGATGATAGAATAAGTAAAATATGTAATGATTAAATAAAAAACCATATAGATTTTACACAGTTTCAATATATTGTTCGGCCAAACAAATAATTATTAATAAATTTATTGGATGATTAGATTTTTGGATTTAAGTTTGAGGGGCTTAAGCATTTGTAATTGCTTATAAATTGTTTGGGCAAATAAATTAATATTAATAAATTTATTGGTTAATTTGATTTTAGAATTTAAGTTTGAGGGCTTAAGAATATGTAATTGCTTATAAAATTTAAAATTGAGGTTTAAAATGAATTAGACAATTTCAGTTGGCTTAATTCAATAAATATAACAAAAGCAGCTGTAGTGTATGTGTTGCTATATTGTGTTTAAGAATGAAAGCTTATTGTATTTGGGGTAGAGACAAAAACAAGCTTGAATTATAATTTTCATTTAGTTTGTGAACAAAAGCAGCTATAAGTTTAATATTTTTATTAAATATAAATTGTTTTTGTAAAAATAGTTTTTTGCTACTTAGGTTTTGGGAAAACAGCTGTAGACAGTTGTAGATGTTTTAATAACAATATTAAGTATCCATTAAGTTAAAAGTTTGATTAAAATATGCAGCAGTCAACTTTATAAGTGTGAGTAAAACAGGTTTCCAACAACTATGTCAGAATTTATCATAAGTTTACCTACATATTAAATTGATTTACATTAGTTAAACTAAAGAATTAAATTTACTTACTTAACATAAAGTAGAATACACTTATATTATTTATGCTTTTAAATTGTTTTCAGTGATAACTTTTATAACACATTTTATTATTTTTAAAGTTTTAATATGTTTTTTAAAGAATATATTTACCTGTACAAGGTAAAAACTTAAAAAAATATATAAATAACAAAATTCTTTTAAAAATGGTTTGAGGTTCCAATAAACCTATAGTTATAGTGAAAGCAAATTTTATTTCATAATACTAATATATCTTATTTTGAATCATTATATTTAAAAAGTATTTTAAGTTGCAGTTTTTTTTTTATATTAATACACAACAGTGGAACTTAAATTCATTGCTTTCACTATTTGTTCACTACTTGTGCTAATTTATAAAAAGTCACTTTTGTATTATAATTTCATCATATGGAAATTGTTTTCAAGTATCTTAAACTTAATTTTTATATTAAGCATACTAGTATACACATTGCTCACAAATGAATTAATTTAAAAATTAACTCAATTAGAATTGATATTAAGTATGTCTGTTAAAAAGACTATCAAATTACAAGGCTTGTAAAGTAAAGTATCATATTTCATTTATTAGTTTATCAAAGTTTACACTATATAAAATTTAGAAGACTTATATTATCAAAGTAGTAGAAAAAACTAAGTGTTATGCTTTAAATTTAGAACACATTTTGAAACAACTCTTTTAAATTTAAATCTAAAAATGGTCACTAAAATATTATTAACCATAACAAAATATTTCAACAATTTGGTGATGAGGACAAAACTCTGTATTTCTACAAATATTTCTATTCATAAATATTTATACAACTTTTCTCACATTTCATCCATCACAATGGAATAATATATTTATTACAAACTGAAAAATAAACTCATATTTTTATGAATAGTTAATCATAACTTTAATATAAGCTTCAGCTAAAAAAAGTTTATACTGAACCAAAAATCTAAAAACATTCACACTGGATTTTAAACATTCTTTTGAGTAGCTAAGAAAAAGCTACAACAAAGTAACAAAATACAAAGAAACAAACTTCTATTTTTTGGTTTGTCAGGGTATTCATAATCACCGTCATAGGGGTAGTTGTATTCAGTGCTGTCATAATCGTTGTCATCATAATAGTAACTGCAAGATTGCTGAATGCACAGGCATACTAGCAGTGATAGAATGCACAAATTCATTTTGTGTGTGTGTATGGGTGGGTCACAATATGTGCTGCTGTGTGTGCTTACTTTAATTAAAATTACCTAACCTGTAAATAAATTATGTTTCAATTTTGTTTATAGTACATTTTTTTCAGTGTAATTAAGTAAATTTGATGTTACAAAACAATTTTACTAGTCACTTGTAAATATTTGTCAGAAATATATTTGATCAAATGATAATAACAGGAAACATCAAATAATAAGTAATTTTTTTGGTCAGAATGGCTTTACAAGGTGATGTAAGATTAAAATATACTTCGAAAAAAAAATTTACATAACAAAAGTACATGCTTCAAAAAATGAGTTTTCAAAGTTATATCACAATTGTTGCTCTAATTTTCAAATAATTAAAAAACTTGGTTAAACTATATGAACTAACTTGATCTATATACTATATATATCTTATATCGATATGTATAATGTTACTGTAATGACCACAGCTTATTTATAATCAATCAAACTTGTACTTTAATAAAATATATTACTGCACAAGTAGGAACTTTTATTTTGTAGAAACAAATTTAAACTTGTTTAACTTTGTTCAAATTACAACTATGAAAATAATAACTTGTTTTAAAATATGAGGTTAAAACTTAATTATTTTATGCAAAACAAACTGCAAATTAATCTAATATAAACAGTGTAGAAGTAAGCACTTACAACCAAATTAAAAAACTTTATAATGTTAATTGAAAACATTTTATATGAGAAATACTAATTTAGTTGACATTTTTGAAGTAATGATTACACTGTTTTTTGTTTTTTTTTTTTGGTGAAAAAAATTCATTCAAGTTAGAATTTTTGTTCATAAGTAATATAAATAGAAATGGTTAGAATTTGAAATAGATTAACTTCACTATTAAAAGATATAATTGGTTTTATGTTGATTGTTTAATTTTCTTATATCTAAAAAAGTGCTTCATATTAAAAAATCATATTTACTTCAATTTTTTAATGTTTAGATGCTTTTACTGCACACCATTGATTTAAACTATGTCGTATTTGTTTAGCTTTTATTTTTGAATACTAGCTATGAAAACATTTAAGTTTGTATTTCCCTAACTTGTTTACCTTACTGCAATTTATTACAACTGAAAGCAACTTGGTAACAAAAGGTTTTATCTTCTCAACAATAGTAAAGTAAAAGCTCAAGCTAAAGTAGTAAGATGCAAAAAGCCAGAATGGCCACAACAAATATTTTCAACTCTCAAGAGATAATGTATAGGAGACAGAAAACATCTTTGGCTCACTTTCTTTCTTTGCTCTTTTTTCTTGCTCTGTGCCGCTTCGAGCGGTTACCGAACAAGGTAGCTGGTCTTACAAATCTTATGAGTTTTATAAAGTTTACAAGCGGATTTTAATTTAAGTAACAATTTAAAGGTAAACCGTTTTGTAAACTATAACGATACTAAGTTTTTTAATCAGTAGATTAAAATCTAGTACCTTACTACGTAATTTTTTTTAAACAGTATTTAATTATAGTTAAATGAGTTAAGTAGTTTAGTTTAGTTGTTCGTTATCGGTGGATTAACACTTTTATTTTTTATCTATCTTAATTGCGATAATTTATTTATTACTATGTAGTTTTAAAAAAAAATTGCACACGTTTTTTTTCCAAAAACCTTATATAACTTGTAAAAGCTTATACTTTCTATTTAACAATTTTAATTTGACAAAAACCCCAAAAAAAGAGTCTGCTGTAGTTAAATTGTGTATGCTTGCAATTGTTTGACAACAAATAGGTACAAAGCTCTACAGTCGAAAACTCAAACTTTATATATGATTTTTTTAAACAATTTTTAGTTCTACCGATAAAAAACTTGATACAATTTTTGTTTAGATAAAATCAAAACGTTGTGTACTACAAATTAAGGGAGAGTTTTTTTTTAATAAATATATAGATTTAATGTATAAATTTGCAACAAATATCTTTGGTCATTTGAATACAAACATAAACGTAAAAAAAAACAAAGTTTTGACTTTTTTTAAACTTTCTAAAAAGTATTACTAATCTTAAATTGCATGTTAAAAAGCAAACTAATAGCTTAGCGTAAATAGTGAAAACTGTTAAAAGGGTAGTGTTTGAGACTGATGTTTATTTACCATAAAAAAGTATACATTCAGCAGCTTTTTTAAGGAAAGTTATAAAACTGCAGAAACTAATTTAAAATATATCATGCTGGTAAAAAATAATTCACAATAAGAAAAGGTATATTTAGTTTTCAAAAAAACTGAATTATTTTAGTCGTCAATAACAAAAAAGGTGAAACTTAAATTTTATAAACTTAAAGCTGTCAGTCAACTAAAAGAAAACGATAACTACATTAACTCTATCATTAAATAGTTTTGATAAAGTCGAGGGTTAATATAGTTAAATAAAAAACTAAAATTATGCTTGAACGCACTTTATTAGCGTGTTTCGATGTTTTAAGTAATCTATGCATTACTAGCCAACATAAATAATTAAGTATTAAGCAGATGTCATAAGCTTTTTATTTACTTCGCTTGTCCAAATTCGCCGCTATAACGGAAAATAATCGTGTTTTTCTTATGCTCTGTGTCTGTCTGTGGCATATGAATTATTATAAACAAATATGCTTTTAGTTGTTGCTGCAAAGGCTTTGAGCTTATATATTTTTTTTAATTGTGCTTAAATTTTTGATAACCTAAACAACCAATACATTTAAAGTAAAGTTAATTAACTTTTTATGTAACTACCACTAAAAACTAACCAATAACTAAAAAACTTGTAATATAAAATAAAAAATTACTTAATCAACATAAAAATTGATTCAAATAATATACTTTACATTTTAGAACCTATAAAAATGCACTGTTTTATGTTGAAACAGAGTTTGTGTTTATTAAAGACAAAATACTTTAAATAAAAAATGTTTGATCAAAGTACAAATGCTCAAGACAATAACAAATTAAGTAAGCTAATAAAGTACTTACAAAAAGTTGTTTTTCATAATTTTCAAGTAATAAATGTCAATACATCTATAAGCTACTAACTATACATTTTCAATGCTACAACTTTTTAGTAAAAACATTTTTTCTTCTTTTAAATTAATTAAGTTAGTTAAAGAAATATTTTCAAAATAACTTATACAGATTAAATAGTTTAAAATTTAAACATTATTCAGTGTCTGTATTATTTAATATATATATATATATATTATATATATATATTTGTCAAGTCGCTATAAACTTTATGTATAAGAAAATGTTTTATATATTTAATAACATTTCTTAAATAAATAAAAACTCGAAGTAAATTACTTCCGAAAAGAAAGATTATTTTTTATAAAAAAATCGTGAAGTAATCATAATTATAAAATACATAATATAATTATACACTTTATGTTTACTACATTATCAAAATACTGCTTGAGTAAATATAGTTTTTCAAAAACAATAAAAACTGTAAACTTTTGACTTATGTATAAGTTTAACAAAACTGCTTTGATATAAGTCTTAATGTAAGCGTATGACAAGTCCAGGATCTACATAAACAAATTTTTTATTCTAAACTTAATTTAAAGTTAACATAAAACTGTACAGCTTATTTTATTTTGTTTTTTAAGGTTGTTTCTACAAAAACGGATATAACAATTTCAAATTTTGCATTTAGTAATTAGCATAACTCCGACTTTATAATGAAAACATCAAATAAAATCTGAAACCTAAAAAAAACTTACATAAGTTATGAAAAGAAAATTTAATAAACAGAAAACGCTGAAACTAATTTAGATTTTCAAACGTTTGTTAAAAATAGCACGAAACTTTATATTAAATTAAATTGTTCCATTATTAAATTCAAAAACACCGAAGAAACTTAAACAAATTAAATAAATGCTATAAATAAAACACAAACTTCAACAAAATGAATTTTACAAGGGTTAAAAATAGCAGCATGCAATAATGCGCAGTTCGATATATGACGCATTCTAACTCTTACAAACCATCTGTTAACTTTTGCTATCTGTTGCTTAGATACGATTTCTCTTGAAAAAAAAAGAAAAACTTCGCTTCGCTTTTTTTTATAAAACTTTGAGAAGTTTTTTTATTGTGTAAGAATTTGGGTTTTTTAATTTAACAAAATCAAAATAAAATTTTGCTTATTATAAAAACTTATTTACGAGATATTATACTTCTTATGAAACTTAATAAAAAAATTCCTTAAGTTTTGATTTAATTCCATATGTAAATTTTATTATCAATATACAACTAAACATGTAATTTATTCATTTTATTTACGCACTTTACATACTTTCTAATATGAAGTATAAATACGACTAATACTAAATGTAAACTATATTAAGTAACATTAAATTTTATTACAAAATAAAAGTTAATTTTCTTAAGTTTAGGTAAACAAAAGAGTATGTATTTAAAAAATAACTCTGAGATTGTATGCTTAGAAAATATGCTCACAGATAATTCAAATACTAAGGTTTTTAATTGAAAAATTTTATTTATTTTAATTTTATTTAAATTGACACCTTCTAGACATACATCCTTTTGGAAAAATTTCAAAAATGTACATATTCACGTCTACTTAGACGCCGTTAAAATAATAATATTTCTAATTTACCACTTTTTTTAATTTACAATATGACACTATTTTGAAAGTAAATAAAACCACAGTTTAACCTCAGTTCTGCTAACTATATAGCATCTAAAATGATAAATAAAATTTTTACAGTCGTAGCTTGAAACAAATTCTTATAATCGTTTTTACTTTATAAATTTTAAATCTATATATCTTTGTTAAGTATGTTAATGTATAAGTTAATTACATTTATTTTGTACTAGTTTTATTTTTTCATACCCTAAAGTCATTTGTTATAGCTAATTATTTTCAATAATATTAAGCTATAAGTCTAGCAAGAAAACAAAAAAACAAAATATTTTATGAAAAAAAGTGTAAGTAAGGAAGCATTATAATAAGCTTTTCCGCTCTGGTTAGTAGTTTTGACACTTATAAAGAATAAAATACAACTTCCTACTTTGCATAATTCAATTTTAAAAAAGAGCCGGAACGTTTTAAAGTGTACTGAAGTATGCATTATTGAAAACAACTTAGCTAATTGAAGTTATGCCTTAAAGTTTACATTGAAAAACTGCTATATGCAAATTTTAAATTAATTGTATTTGTAATATCTGAAGCAACAAAAGTATTTTGCATACTTCTTATTGTAGTACAGCTTTATTTATAAATAAAATAATATTTTAAAAACTGGTGTCTTATTTTTAAGCATAAATTAGAAAAAAAGACAAGAATATGTTAAAAATAAAAGCAAAACTTTTATAAAATAAAGCTAAAATAAAATTATTTATTACATCAATCAAAATAAATGAAAAAATAGTATGTTCTAATGTTTTGAGTTTTACTAAATCAAGTTAAAAAATAAAAGTAAAATACAGCTAAACTGCCGAACTCACTAATTAAATACTTTGTGAATGAACAATTGAAACATGCGTTGTATTTATGCTCAAATTAGTTATTTTTTCCTAATATTGTTTTAAGCTTAAAAATAATCATAAGACCAATTATTTTGCAATAAACAAAAAAGACTTATAATTTACTTAGCATAAACATCATATTTTAATCGTACGGATGTTTTTAAACCTTATGCAGCCAATATTGTTTTTTAACCTTACCCGGACAATATTGTTGTTTAAGTACGTTTTAATATGCTTATAAACAATATTCCTCACAAATAATCTCAATAGTAACAAAATAAGTTAAAAAAAAGTTTATGAAGAAATTTGTAAAATAAAAATATTAAGCTTTTTACTGGTATGTTTTCGTTTAAAATCTCTTTAATTACTTTTTTATTATTCTTTCCATTTCAAAGTTTAATTATTAATTAATTTTGCTATAGCTAAATTCATATTCAATTGAAAAAAATCTTTAATTAAACATATTTTTTAATATCTAAGAATAGTGTTCTAATGTTTTACTACTTCAGGACATTTTATAAAAGTTTTAGTTAAAATGAAACAAATGAACTAATTCGCATTTGATTGATCAAAAAAACTTTAGATAGTAAAAAAAAAAAAAAATCTTATAAAGTCATTTAAACAACTTTTAATTCCATTATAGTTCATACTAAACATGCTAATATTTTTTATTTACGAAATAGAGTACTATATTTAAACATTAACAATATGCTCAATTTCCAGGACTATTACAAAAAAATTAAAAAACAAAACACAAAATTTATTCATGTTTTTAGTAAGGAACTTAAATGCTATTTAAATTTATGCATAAGCTTTAACTTTTATTTTAAATATTAAAGAAAAACAGTAAAACATTAAAGTTTATAAACATTTAAATATAATAAAATTAACAGCCAAAGTCCAGTCAAACTTGAGTAAGAACTACAAATTAAGCATTATTGTTGTTATTTGCAAAAAATTTTAGTTCATTCCACCTCAAAACAAAAAGAAAACAACATAAGCTTTATTTAAATTCAAACTAATAATAAAAAACAATAAACTTAAGTTTTGAACATAAAATTAGTGTTTGTTGTTTTGAAGTTAAGAAAAACTTCTATTAGCCATCAAGATACATTTTACATGTTTATATAACAGTTTCTGACATTTAAATAAAAAAACCTTATTACTCACATCTATTTTATTTAATACTTTGTCAAAAACAACAAAATAAATGTTTATCATAAAATCAATTGAAACTGTATTCAAATTTCAAAAGCAATCTTAGTTTAATTACGAAAACAAATTCAAAGTTTACTTTCTGTTTGTTTAAACTGTTTCGTTAACTATTAGTTTTCTTTTTTATAATGTAACCAATACAAGTTCTATCTAAGCCTTTTATAAGCAATTGTAAAACGATCAGAATACTGTTTTGCAAATCTTGTACACAAATTTAGTTTAAAAACAACATAAATAACCTTTCTGTTTCACTAACAGAAGCAATACAAAATCTATTCAAATAAGCAATTTAAGTTAGCTGACGGAAACAATTTTCATTTTGTTTTAGTAAAACTTACGCCTTATAACCAAAATAAGTTTTGTGCTTCACAATAAAAGCAGCACAAACTCTTCTCAAATGAGAAACAGAAGTTTAACCCAGCTTTTTTATACACGAATTTTTATTGATTACATCCTGTACATACGACGTAACCTTACACCTGCTATGGTATGTATATGCGAGGCAATAAACAGTTTTGCACGCAGAATGTAGATTGATTATAAAAGTGTAAAATTTTACTATTTGATTTATTGATTACATATGCATGTTTTTATGATGTGTTTCATAACAGTCTAGCTTAGAAGTTTGTATAACGGCGTTTTAACTTATTATAGAAACTTTTAATTACATTTACAAAAAGTTTATCTATTCTATAACAAAAAAATTAAGGCACCTATGCTGTATTTACTTAAAATTTAATATATACTGCTTGGAAGTTTTTCAAAAAGCATAGAAAACAAGTGATAAAAAAGTTATAATTTCCAGTTTCCACTGTTTCTTATGATTATTTTCCGTTGTAATTCCTTATACATATTTTCAAATGTCCAAGAAATAAAAAGTAATAATTTGTGCATTATATTACCACAAACTAAATTATATTAAAACTTTAGTGTATGGTTGAAAAACAAATTTATACAAAAAACACTGCCATGGAAATTTCCTTTAGTATCTTAAAAATTAATAAATAAAGTCGTAGAACTTTAGTTCGTTTTAAAATTTATGGATGTTTTATTATAAAAAGTATAAAACTGTAAACTATTTCCAACATGTGTGTAAATTTTACGATTTGATTTATAGATGTCGTGTATAAAATGTGAGGTAAAAAAGTGTTTTATAACTGTCTAGTTGAAGTTTTATGTAATATTTTTACTGGTAAAACTTAAGTTTGAACTAATAGTACCAGACACAGTATAGTAATCTTTCTTAAAAAGTCGGTTTCATACTTCTATATTTTTCTAAAAATTCTAACGAGTATTAATGAGCATTTTAAACTAGAAAATTTATACATTAGTTATTACAATAAGAATTAGACTAAGTTAGAACTTATTAAGTTATGAATAAATCTTTAAAATTTTGATAAATACAAGTACTTTTTATGAACAAGTTTTTGAAAACAATTTTAAATAAAGCATATTATAAACATAAGCAGTTATATTATAACTACTTAAAAAGTAGATAGTTTTAAAATATTTTTTTTTACTTTTGAGTATATTGTTTACTGATTAATGAAAAAAAGCGCTAAAAATAATTATTCCTAAGACCTGGTTTGCGAAAAACTTTTCGGTTACCGAGTCACACCACGAGTAGCTTTGCTATTAATTACAAATAAAAAAACATTTATTTAAAACCTAAAAATGAAGAAAAATGAACTAACAAGTTTAAATAAAAAAAAAATATTAACTCTAATAAGTTAGAAAAATAGTTCGAGATGAATTTCTTTAACAGTTACATAATTTTGTTTTTATTTCTGCTTACACAAGTAGTTAATTCTCACGTATGTTTTGCATTCTTTGCAAAAAATTTAACCTTTTTTGATTGGTTTAAACTGAATTAATTGAAGAATCATGATTGGACAATAGTTGATGCTTAAGTTGCACAATAAGTTAACGATTTTTTATAAATATTTTTATTTAGTAAATTACGCATTTGTTGTCTGTTTTAATTTTGCTGAATTTAAATTTAGTTTTTACTTTAAAAAACTACAAAATATTACAGTAGATTTTAACTAGGTTTTTAATGTACATTTAGGTAGATTTTGGATAAGCTTTGAAATTAGTTTTTTGGTTTTAAAAACAATAAAGGTTTTAGATCGTAATATTAATTTTTATAGTTTATCAAACACAATACCAGTGCAAATATGATGATGAAAAGATAGGATCTTTTTTGAAGTTTTGTAAACAGTTAAGTCAAGTTTAATCAATTTTAGCTTCATCAAAAGTACTTAAAACAAATAGTTTTGAGGGAACGGTCAAATATCAAGCTACTTTGATGTGAATCTTTTAAAGAATGTATTTGTAATAAAAACGTTTCTGTGTTGGTTTATTTTTCGAATTAAATTATACTAAAATTAATTTTTTTTTACTTGAGCGTTTGCTATATATACAAGAACTGAACAGAAATAAAAAAAATCTGAACACTGTTTAATTTTAAGTTCAAAGTTTCAGTGAAACATATTTAATCGCACACTAAACTGTATATACAAGTTTTAAATAGCTAATATTCATAGATTAAAATGAAACTGATTTAAAAAACCTCTGTTCACTCTTTAAAAAATATTTTAGAAAATAACAAAACGCTTTTTGTTTAAAGGTTAAACTTTATTTTGTGTTTGTTAGTAAAACAAATTTCTAAAAAAAAGTACTTTTTGTTTTTTTTAGCGTAAATTTTTTTACATACATGTTTGTATATGCTTGAAAAAAAAAGCTGTTTAGTCATATTTAAACCTTAAAATTACTTAATTTTAGTCAAAAACAAACCTAAAAATCCAAAAATTTCAATACAAATCAATCGTATAAAACTTATTTTTTTTTTAGTTTAGCAAAAACATAGTTTAGATATGAAGACAAACTCTATAAACACTTAGCTAGATGAAAATATTTGTATAAAAACTAACAAATTTTGTAACAACAATTATAAATTTTTAAAAAGTTATTTTTATAGTAAATTAAACAAGCCTTTTACAGCAAAATCTAAAACTATAAGAAAACATCCAAAAAAAAAACAGAGTAAGGCTCTTAAAAATTCAAACAATTTTTAATCTTAAATTATAACTCATTATTAAAAAGACTACTTATAAAAGTTAGTTTTTTATTTTTGCTTGAAAAGGTCGCAATTTTTTTGCACCGAAACCGGTCGCAAATGAAATATTTAACTTAATTTAAAAACACTACTTATAAAAATTAGTTGTAGCAAGACCAAAACATTTAAGCCATATGTTTACCAAAATATAAAACAACTTGTAGACCTAATTTAGTACTTTAAATAATAGCTATAGGGCGTTAGTTTAAATTTGATTAAATGATTTCTTAAAAGTTCTCAGATTAGGTTATTTTTTTAAAATATTTTATTGTACACTGTTGTGTTAGCACGATGAATAATACTAAAGAAATACATATTAATTTTGGCAGATATGAAGTTGGTTTACTGCAAATTTAAAAAAAAGTAGTCTTTTACTACTAGTTTGAAAAAATATAACCGCTAGAGCGCGACACACGAACATATAATTTAGTAATTATGTATCAATATGTATATCGTGTTAGAGAGTATATTTTGCGGTTACAAAGAGTAAAAAAATAACCAGATTAAAAGTTATAATAAGTCTTTTATTTTGTTTACTTACTTCAATTAGTTTCAGAGTAAAAAGTACTAAGGACAAAAGTCTTGAAGCTAGTTGTTAATTAAAGTTGCGTAGATTTTCTAAGCTATTTTTTTAATGGTTTTTTGCTTAATCGTAAAGGGTTATCATACTTTGATTTTAATATTGTTTTATATATTTAAGAAACTTTAAAATCTTTAAATTATATAAAAACCTTAGCATTTCATATTTTAACATGTTGAGATATTTCCTAACAGCCTATTGTTTTTTTTCACATCTAAAAGTATACCAGGTTAAGTTCAGAAAGTTATTTTTGAGAATTAGGTGACGAAAGAGTGTCAGGATAATGATTTGCTTCCCTGATAATTCGGGTTTCGGTTTGGGGGAAGTCAATTGTTAAACTGATTCGCTTCCGTTCGCCGCATTCAACACGGCATTGTAGGAAGAAACTGTAATGTGTGTATTGCTCAGATTGAGTTTTGTTAAGGGGTAGAAGTGTTCCACAATCAACAATTCTAAGTTATAAACTTTTCAGCAAAAATGCCTTTGAATAGAAGCTAAAATTTTTAGTTGTATAAAATAAAAAAGGTAATAAAATATTAAAGGTAGTAAATTTTGACATTTATTGTATTATGAATAGATAAAGTAGCTACAAAAGTATAGTCTACGTGAAAAATTGATTGTTTAGTATATTTAAAATGAATGACATATAGAATGTTTAAAACAGTTGTATTTTTCAAAACTTCTTCAAAAAAGATTTAAGAATGGTTTTTAAACAAACATTGATATTTTTTCCAAATGTAATTCTGTATTAATGAGTATAAATCTAATACAATATAGCACACTATATTATAAATGAAAGCCAAAAGGAAGTTTTAGTTTTTGTATGTAAAGCACAGTAAGCTAAGAAGAAATAAAGAACTGCAAATTTTAAGAATTTTTCGATTTTGTTTTAAGGCTTCGTTTTCTTTAAAAAATATATAACTAGAAAATGAGAGACTTTGACAAAAACGAATTATTTCAAAAATGCTTCTAAAAGTACTTTCAATCACCGTAAATTTCGGAAGAAGTTTTGGTAAGTTTGAACTGCTTGAACTATAGTACTTTGTAAGTTGCTGTAAAAGTAAAACATTAAAACACTAAATATAATTTCGTAAAAAAAATTGAAAATTTCAAGTTTGTGATTGCTTAATACTACCTTATGCTACTAATTTGAAATGTAAAATATGTTATCATTTATATTTTGACTTAATTACTTTTGACGGTTAAGAACTAATTATTTATAAGAAGTATTGTTTTTGCCGATAAATGTTGATCATGATCTAAGTTTTTAATCAAAAAATATATTTAAACAACTGAAGCTTTGTAAGTTTTTGTAGTTATAAGTAAAAAAATGCTTAAGTTCATATTGAACACTTAAACGAAAATATTGATCAGCTCATTATTCAACCAGTTTTTTAAAAGTACAAAATAAAATTTGCTCTTTCAGTTTTTTCTACCCTTAAATTTTTTATACTTAAAGAGCATTAAGTAATTTATTAACTATTAAATATACAAGTTAAAAAAAGGCTGTATTAAGAAATTGTTCAGCCAAGAAATTTGTTAAGTTTAAATGTAAAAAATTAATCAAAAAAGCTGTTGAAAACTCAAACCAACACTTTTTAAGCTATTTAAAAAATATATTTACCCTAGGATACAGATAATAAAAAACTAATACTTTTATTATTACTTTTTGTTTGAGAAGGAATTTATAGTTTACGAAAAATATTGAGACTATTTCTTATGCTGTCAAGGAAAAAGTACTGTTTAAAAAGTTTGTTTTTAAAAAAGTTCTCCTAGTGTTTAAAAACATTCGAAAAGTCTGCAAAAGTTTTAAAAATAAATAAACTTTTTTTTTAATATTAAATATAAGTATGAATATTTAATAACCTTTCAATTTTTTTCTATGTGATTTTTGGCCATTTTAAGATTTAAAAAATAAATTAATCATTTAAAATTTAAAACTTTTGTGTTTTGTATCATAAGTTATTCTAGCAGCAGTTTTTATTTACAACGTTTTTGTTTGTCACAACATTTTGCTATTACAGCAGCTGTTTATTGAAACATCAAAGATAATTTTGACAAACTTTAAATAGTATTTTATAGATATAATGGTTTATTTTAAATCAAAAAACAGCATGTATTTTAGCGTTTGCCAATATTCTATTAAAATAATAGCATATTTTTTGACCAAAATAATTAAAATAACCTTATCAATTTATTGTTATTTAATTAAAAAAGATTGTTTAAAAAAAAAATTCGAATTCTGAAACACAGTATAAAATTACTTTCAATGAAAATCGATTAGAAATAAAAAGCTAATAACTTTAGAAATAATATTTAAAAAAACATGTATTTTTCTATACTAAAAAGCTTTTTCAAAAAATTTTCTAAAAACTATTTAGCCTTGCATTATACCTAATTTGTTTTTCGTAACTAATTTTACTTCACATTAAACAGAAAAGGTGTAAATAAACAGTTATAAAATATATAAAAAGCTGTTAAGCTTACATCGTTAACTTATAAAATGACGAAAATCAGTTTTTTTAGATTTGCTGTAGAAAACTAATTAGAACATCTAAAACTTTAAAGCAAACTATTTGGTTGAAACAGCTATACAATACGCTCTAATAAAATTAAATAACAAAACTTACCAAAGTTACAGCGTATGTTAACAAAAAGCAAATAAAAAAAAATGTTTAGAAGTTAGGAAAATATTTTGAAAATAATGACATTATAAAATATTTTTCACCTATTAATTTGAATACAACGAACAAAGTGCCTAAATGTAAAACAATAAGCAAATATTTTGAAACATAAAATACTTAAGTAAGAAGCAATGTTTATTAACCTGTTTTTATATTGATAGAGTTTAATTAAAACTAAAAAAAAATCACCAAAGCAAAAAAAACCGACTAGGTTTACTTCTAATATGCTTTATAATACGTCATATATATTGATTTTATTCTGTTTTAAACTTAGATTAATGTTGCATTGCATTCAGCACATGTAAAAATATTTTGTTCTATAGTCTTTCAAAAAAAAGTAATCAATAAAAGTTATTTAAGTTAAATACTTAGGCATAAATTAAACTAGACTTATTTATACGCAAATTATATTGTATTTGAATTAATAACCTTCATTTCTTATACATTTTAATTTCCAAAGTTAGTACTAACGTCATTAGTATTAACAAAAATTTTACAAAAAAAAAACAAAATAAAAAAACAGTTAAATAATGATGTAAATAAAATATTAGTTTTGGAAAATTAAACCTTTGAATTACGTATGTTTAAATTGAAGTTGCGTAGTTTTTAATTGAAATGAATTATTTTAGATGTTTAACTTAAACAGTATGGTCTGCGTCTTCGGTTATAAAATATATAATTTAAAAAAATCAAAATATTAAAAACGATTTTAGAGTTGAAATTAAAGCTAAATTCAATAATAAGTTGCGTGCAGTGGGAAATGAGTAATGGCAAAAGTTAATTCTCGTTACTTGTAATTGAAAAGTATAAAATTTTCCTACCAGCATGATTAACGTCTCATAGTGCTTTAAACTAATTAGTTCATTATCTAACAGTTATTATCCGGTTCAATCAGGTTTATATCCTAAAACGTAAATCATTTAACTTTTTCTTAATAAACATGCAATAAAGTAATTTATCAGTTTACACTAACTTTTTTGATGTAGCGCAAAACTAATTAAACAAAACATGCTGTTGTAATTTTTAACGTAGCTAATGTCTTCCTTTGACTTTATTGGAAAAATAGGTAAACACATTTTATCAAAGTATCTATACTTAATACTTTCAAAGTATGCATAGTACTAATAATGACAAAAATTCAAAAAATTAAACAACAATTAATATATTTAGAAGAAAATAAGCAATGGCTCATAAAAAAACTGCCAAACATGAAACAGTGACAAAACTACCTAGTATAGTTCAAAGAAAAATGTTTAAGATAATGAACTAGTTTTTGTTATACTTAGAAAATAGTGTTTCAATTTCATAACTTTCTAACTAAATTATTTCTGCAAAAGAGCATGTTTTCTTAGGTGTGTACATAAATTAAGTAGGTAATGACTAGTTAAAAAAACAAAACAAACTGTTTCGTACGTTTAATTTAATAGTTGTGTATTATTCACAAGTTTTAGACGTTTTCTAATAATAAAGAAGTTTGAATCATTCCAAGCTTTTTATAGGATTTTTTCCTACATTATATTACTCTGTTATTATTACATTATTGCTTAAACGTTTTTGATATTTCAACAACTACTTAAGTTACATACTTCAAATATATGCGAACAAACAGCACCATTTGAAAACAGACAAAGTTGTGAAATCACCATGTTAATTATGACAAAAACAAATTAAAGTTTGATTAGTAAACATACCTGTATGATTATGTTTACTTTATTTATTTAACGTATTGTTTGATGGTTTTTATGTTTAATAATATTCTAAATGCCATCGTTTATCTTCTGTTTTTCGAATAAACTTTTTTGTTTTAATAAAAAGGTTAACATGCATGCATATTTATATTTGTGCAAAAGTTAAGTATAGTTCGGCATTTTACATACCCGTTATTGGGCATATAGTTTTTTTAGATAATAAAACTGTGTTTTTATAAGTTAATGTTACGTAATAAACATTAAATAAGTTTTAGAAGCCCGTTTGATTGACCACAGTAAAAAAAACATTTGGCTTTTTTTTCAAACATATTTCCATTTACAAACTGATTAAAATTTTCAAAGCATCTTTCGAAGAAAATTGATAAAGTTTGCTTTAAAGATAAAAAATTTCTCGGAAAATGTAAAGTTTTAAGCTTTTCTAACAAGTGATAAAACTTTAAACTCCTGTAAAATCTTTCAACAACTTTTATTTTGATAACAGTTCCCATAAAAAGTTTGAAGGACATTACAAAGATCTTACTTTTATCTTTTAAATTAAAATATATCCAAAAATAATTTTTATTCTCTCATATATTGTTTCATTTAATGTTGTTACTCATTGTTTTTATTTGTTGTATTGTTCATGTTTAAGCTAAGAATAAATTGCACATTGACTTTAGCAAAAATAAAAAAAACTGGTTTAAAGGACTACAAAAAAAGACTAATGTTTTAAAGTTACTGGTAAAGTATTACAAAGTTTAAGTTATTTAAGCTATTGAATATGTTTGAAAGTTTTTTTATTAAAGTTAACTTTCTAACGAATAAACTATAAGGCATATAATGAGTATTTACAAATAAAACTTCTTTAAAAGTACGAAAACTTATAAATTTTGTTCTTATTATTTTACAATAAAAACTATTTATAATCGAACCACGATTTAAAAATTAAAGATCGGTAAAGTTTGATGAACGTTTCCATACAAAAATGTAATTAGTTATCGCTAACTTTGATCAAACTTTTCGCTTAGCAGTTATTTATATTAATTTTCTCCTTAATAGCTATGTTTTGCTAGGCTACCAAGATTTAATTGAAACAAAAAATACTCTAATAAATGGTCTTATAAAAAATGCATAGCACTAGTCTTATTGTTATAGGAAAATAAAAGTATTTATTTAGCAAATAGAAAGATAAAATTTGTTTAAAAGGGTTCTTGACTTTACGTGATTTTAATATAAAAATTGAACTTTAAATGTTAACTAGTTTACAAAATTACTTTAAATTTTAAAACTTTTGCTCTTCATCTTGATTTTTTTCAAATTATCATTCTATCGCACTAAACATCCCATAAAATGTTCAATTATCAACTTGTATTTTGTTATTTTGTCATTTAATTAAAATAAAGCAACTTTATAAGCAAAATGAAATGTTAAATTGTGCTTTTACTTAACATGCAACAAGTTTTAATTAAAAGTTTAATATAAAACATTCACTTACATTTGAAAATAGTTTAGTTTTAACGAATATAATAAATATTTTTTGATGCTTATGATTATTACAAGATAAATGTTATATAGTAGTATAAAAATGTAGTTTTTTCTTGCTATATATGTTTGTTATGTGTTATAATTATTCATATGTAATTATGCTCTTAATTTTAGATTAGAGATATCTAAACGAAACAAGTTTATTGGAATATTACAGGGTTTAGCAGCCTTTTATAAGTTGCAAGTTTATTATAAAAAGTTGGTCGAGGGCCGCATTTAATTAAAATCATTGTAGTGATTAGTAAAAAAAGAAAACAGTTTTAAGTCAAACTAAATAAAAAATAAACAATGTAAAAAATTAGTAACTGAATGTTTTTTTTGTGAATTTTTACTTGATTTATTTTCTTTAGAAAAAGTACGTATTCAGCTGAAAAATACGTCGTAATTTGCCGACATTTGGAATTTAACAAAAACGATTTGCAAAGTGCTTAATTTGTTAAAAACTAACTGACTTCTGTATATTCATCTAGTAACACCGTTCCACAGAGTTTTGGAGAAAATTAAAAAAAGTCCAAAAAATATATAAAGTTTAGAAGATTGTTGCCTAGTATTCTAAAAATACAAACATATACAAGCTATTAGTATGAGTAAACATGTTAATAGCTAGTATCAATTAATCATTTAGAGTTTTAATTTACAAACGTTCAATAAATTACTACTTTAGCAATATAAACATTAATGAAACATATGTATAGTGAAAATTAAAATAATTAGTCAAAAAATTAAAAGTTAATAAAGCTAAGAAGAGACTCAAGTAGTCAAAAACCAGTCAAAAAAAAAAAACAACAAACTTCAAAACGCAGATCCAGAACTAACTTATAGTGTGCTAACATGGTAGTAATTTTCAAACTAATAATTGTACATTGATGCTATATTGTAAAAATTTTTGCTTGGATTTAAAAACAATCATACAATTATATTTGTAAGCCCTTCTTAAAATGCTTCAATTACATAATGCTTTACAGTTACAAAACTAATAAAAATCTAAATAACTAACGAAGAATATGCAAAAAGCACGGCTTTATTAAAACTTTAAGATAAACTTTAAGTTGAACTTAAATGTATTAGATCAGGGATCGACAGCTTATTATAAGTCGGGGGCCAATTTTCATGGAAAAAGTTGCTTGCGGGCCGCACATTACAAAAAAAAAATTAGAATAAAAATACATTAAGACAGATAGTACAACAAAAAAACTTCTACAAGCAGTAAATAAGACACAAACAGTTCTAGTAACTAAACGTTTCTAGATCAGTGTTGCTTTAATTGTGTTCGTGTGCATAGAAAATTTTGATCACTAATGAAAGTATTTTAAAATCAAGCATATGTCTTACTATAATTGGCATTTGAAACTCTCTTTTGAAAGTTGAAAAATATAATTTATAACATATGTACGAATAACGAAAATTAACCATATAAGACTATTATTTAGTTTCTACACATACGTTTTATTACAAACTTTAAGCAATTTTAAAACTAGTATAACTTTTCTGTTAAATTAGTTTCCTTTAGAGGGTGCTAGGGGGCACACTGAAATGTTTAACTGACGTTTAAAAAAGTTAGCTTCTGTTTAAATTCGCTTAACTAGGTAACGTGTTTTCTTAAACTTATATTTGTATAGCAAAAGAACAAACATCATTTATCAGCGACAAAAAAAAGTTTGTCTAAGAATGTTAAGTACTATTTACCAAATACTTTAATAGTTTTAAACTACAGTGCCTACTTACATATAATGTTTAGTAGAAGTTTTAGCTATAACAATAGTTAAATATATAAATATCTAGAAATATACTTTTTAGACGTTTATTAACTTTATGTTTGAGATGTATAACAAAGAAAATAAAAATCATAACATGTATGATAGCAAATACTATTTGTAACTATTTAAATTGAAAAATAACAAAAGCTAAACTTTAAAAACAAAATATTAAAGATATATTATTATACTATTTTTTAAATATAAAAGTTCGACGATTTTCAGAAAAGGAGAGGTAATTCAGTCTTTAGTTTTAAGTGTTTTTATTCAATTTTTATTACTTTAGTTGAAGGTAAGTAAAGTTTAATATATTGTTACTATCAAACCTTGTTTATTTTTACACTTAATTTTTTAAGTTTATTAATTTACTTTCAAAATGAACTTTGTAGATTTGTAATAAAATTTATGAAACTGAATTTCGAAAAGCATAACTCAATGCTGTTTAACAAATGTTTGCATCTGAAGGATTAGGTGACGTAACTAATAGTGAGGTTTTTGTTTGATTCTTAGTTTTTAGGTATCAAAATTACAAAAATATATTGCTAGGTTACCTTGATACAATCAATGCATTACTGCTGTGATTTTCTTGGGTCTTAGATGACCTTTCTTTAATTTTATTGTTAATTACTATGTTCTTAAAAAATAAACAATATATTTAAAATGTACCATATCATAATATTGTACTGTCAGATAGTTTGTTTTGTTTATAAAAAGTAATTGTTTAATATAAATTCTAAAACAATACATTATAGGTCTACAAATTATTTTAAATTTGAACGATAATGTGACGTAATAATGCTAATTACGGGGCTTTTTATTATATTTATTTATAATGTTAAAGTTATTAATGATTTTCAACTAATTCTACTAGCATTGTTTCAGTTGTGTTTACTGTATTATTCTTGCGATTCTTTCAGGCTTTTTTAAAAACCATCGTTAGATTATAAAATGTTTGTTGTTTACTGCTTTTAAAGTTTTGCGATGAGATTTTAAACAACTTTCGAGTAAAGATGCTTTTTTCTTTTTTCTTTGAAAACTATCCATGTTGATCAATTTAATGTATTTTTATAGTTTATTTAATTTTGTTCTTAATTTACATAACATTTATTATCCTAATAATACGAAAATGTTTTTGATTAAAAATCAAAATATATATAAGTAAGCTTTAATAAACATAACATGTTATATTTTCTTAGTGTTCTACAGTTTTAATGGTTATAAGAAGAACTTGCAAGAATGTGTTGGTAGTACGAATTCGTTGAGGAAATCATTAAGTATAGAGTATAAATATCAATTGTTTGTATGTAAAAATTAAATATATAAAAGCAAACAAACTACTTCATAAAGTGAATAGTTCAGGGCTGATGTATTAGAAAGTAATAAATTAAACATATTTTAATTGACAAAGTTAAATTTGTTTTTGTTAAAAAAAATTACTAATTATATTGTATGCGAAATAATTTTCTGTGATATCCTTTTAATAAACATATCTACACTTTTAAGTTTTATATATTTATTGTTAAAATGACGTTATAATACTGTAAAGTTTCAACTCTTAGCTGTATTATGATAATAATAAAAAACGCTTTAGTTAAGGTTAATTACCTTTTTGTGACTAATAGTCAACTTTGTATTTTGATATATTTTTTTACTAAAATAGTTCTAAAATAGTTCTAAAGCTTTTGAAATAAATTTAAGTAGCTGATCCATATTTTGTTAACCTAAGAGTTATGTTTTTGCTTTAAACTGTACAATACACACTTAGTTGACTTGATAATAATATTTTTAAATGATGTTGTAAAATAGTAGATCAGTGCATTAAAATACCAAAACAAAAGTAAAGTTTTGAGAACTTTTTATTTTATTATTCATCATTTATTTAATTTTATAACATATATATAGTTTTTAAATGATTGACTGATGTAAATAAAATAAATAAATTATAATGAATGACAAATTAGCTTTACATTGAATTTGATAGGTCTAGTTATATGTAAATTCAAGCAATATATAATCACCTCGAATTCTCAATTAGGTTATAACATAAAAAAAAGTACATTTTATTTATTCCGAAGTTTTTTAAGCTTGAAAAAGGCTGCTAAAAAAATGACGGAGTGTTCAAATGAAATAAAGGTAGTTAAAAACCTTTTAACCTTAAAAGACAAGTAAAAACTTTGTTTAATTAAGCACTATTGATTTTACAAGTATTATTGAAATAAATTTTACAATAAATATTATAATGATCAAAGTTAAATATTGTAACCATGTAGAAACAAAATATTTGCTAAAATATTTTTTTTTTATATTAAAAGGTTATTTCTTCAACTTTGAATATATTTATAATTTTGTATAATACGTAATAATATGTCTTATGTAATAAAATAATGTAATTTAGATAGAACGCATTTAAATTTTTATAGTTTAAACTATTATGAAATAAAAAAACCTCAAATGAAAATTAGTTTTTTTTTATAACCTTCTTTTTTATTATTTTTAATTTAAATACAGTATTTATAAAATAATCTAAGATTAAAAAATCAATCAAATTATTAGAACATGCTTATTGATACATAAAAGGTTCATTTGATTTTTAAAACCTACTCATTGAATACTTTCATGTCTAAATAATTTAAATACATTTCAATACTTTAAACAGTGAATGGCTTTGTGTTGGTGATAAATAAACTTTGTAAGGAAATTAATTTTTGTGTAATACAAAATTGTTTTCATCTTAATTTTCTTCTATCGTAAGCATCAGTTGATTACATATTTTTTAAATTCAGGAGAGATTTAAAGTATTTTAATTGTATACCCTCAAACTAACGTTATAAAAAAATTATAAAATATAGAAAACTAGTCTAATAGTCTATAAGCTTGTATAAGTTTTAAGGTATAAAACTCACAACAAAAAGAGTTAAAAAGAACTCTTGGATTAACATTTCTTAAAAAGTTCGGCTAAATACATACTTAAAAAAAATTAAAACATTAACGCTTATTAACTAACTTGTTTAATAAGAAATAAATCAGTCTAAACCATAAAGTTTAGTAAGTTAAACTATGCGTTTTAAATTTGATAGGTAGCTAAACTTTGTCATGTGAATGATTACATTTTATTTAAACGTTTTCAAAACGGTTTTATAAATATTTTTGTTGTAAAATAATTTAAATAGTTTGTTGAACGACAAAAAAGCAAAATATTTGGTCCTAGGACCTAATGCACGAAAAAGCCTTTCGGTTACTGAGTCGCACACCACGGATACCTTTTAACATCTTGTGCAGGACACATTTAGACAGTTTTATATATGTTTTTGTT
>NW_028139412.1:33240-57085 GCF_965202585.1 Thalia democratica
TTCCCTCTGCAATAATTAGCGTTTTACAATAATCGAGCGAGCAAGTTACGTAATGCGTCATTTCACCTATAACTTTAAAAATTAAAGTTTAAATATTGAACAACGTAACGTTTTGAGTGGAAAATTTTTAGTACAACGTTGTTTGGAAATCAAAAACTCAATAAGTAAAAAATTTATCATTATAAACCATAAAGTGTGGAAAAGTTATAAAGATTAAATTCCAAAAAATAAAACTTACTTCCCTACTTCATAAGTGATCTCAAAATCAACAGCTTAAAAAAAATTAAAAACAGTTTGATACAAAAGACGAGTTTTTAAATGTTTTCTTTCAAACAGACTATCACGTTAAAACCTTTTAAAGTATTCTGTATAATTTACTAAGTTTCAAACATGAACTAATTTTGAAGACCAGCCATTATATTTTTACACGCGTCATATCAACTTAAAAATAAATCAGTATTGTACACTAAAGATTAAGACTGAAACTTTATCTCTTTAGATCAATTTAGATTAATCCTTATAGAACTATTAAAAATAGTAAAATTAAAAACCATAAAAAAAATTAAAGATATTTAAGCAACTACATTTCAAAAAAAAAGTTACAACTGAGTTTAATTATTCAAGAAAAAAAGGTAGCACAGTAAGCCGGCAACTAGAAAGAAAAAGATTCAGAAATAATTGTCAGAAATTCAAAGGTCTAATGAACTAAAAGCTTCAAGCAAAGCTTTAAGATTCCATCTACACTTTTGTTGTGCTAGTTAAAGCGAGTCATTTGAAGGTTTTTTGCATAAACAAATTTTGGGTATTTTAAAATTCAGATAACCAATCGTGTATGAAAATGAAGTTTTAAAACTACTTTTATGATTTTGATTCATAGTTCTGTGAAAGTATATTAAATCTGTTTAATATTTTATTTACAATTAAGACAAAAGTTATATTGAGTTTATCACTTAACAATTGTTTCATGCTAAACCGATGATCACAATTAAACAAGTTGCAATGAACAAACACTTTATATAGTTTTAGATGAGTAATTAGTTGATTAGGCAATTAGTTAATTAATTAAATTAAAGCAATTTTCAGCATAATGAATTGACATTAACGTAAAATATAATATTAACAATAAACAAAAACAAAAGGACAATAAAAAAAACTGAATTATATAATGAAAACAAAGGTAGGTAAATTAAGTTTCAAATAAAATTTTGTGAAATTTTTACATTTTCCCACTAATTCTGATCTCAAATTTAAAAAATTGTTGTTGTCCGTAAATGCAAATTCAAGTCTTTCCAAATTGCAGAGGGTGCAAATTTTACTAGGTCTGTTTTGCTTACTACGATGAATAATATCTTATTTTATTATATTTATCCAATCAACGTTGCAATTTTTGATTTTGTGAATAAATCTACTTAATCTTGTACTTTTTTCTTTTTTGTATTTCTAAAGGATTGCGTATGTTCATAAAATATACTTGTTAATTGTCTTCCAGTTGAACCAATTTAAATATTTTCCTTATTGTTGTGCATAACTGTTGCTTTATAAATGACTCCTTTTCCTATATTGTTATATTCTAAACTGCTAAATGTTTATATTGGACAAGAAATGTGCGTGATTTGTTAAAGAAAAAAGTTACTTACGTTTATAGAGAACTAACAAGTAAACATATAACTAGGTTATACTCAATATAAATGAAAAATAGAAAAACTGCAAATAAAAAAATAATTTAAGATGTTATTGTTTAAAATGGAAAAAAAAAGTAAGCGTGATCGAATTAAGAAAAAAACGTACTTACTTCATAAAAAACGAACAAGTATAAATTTAAATTGACTTTAGAGTTGTAAAAAAATTTTTTTTTTTAATTTTATACTCAACCATCTAAACAGTAAGTTTGTAAACTACAAAGTTTATCTAGCCGTTGGCAATATTAACTGTTTAAAGTTTAGAAATGTTGTAACTTTTATTGACTAATTAAAATTTTGCAGTAGTTGTTTGAAATCGTTTGAATATTTTTGATAATATTTAGCTTCCCGAATACTTTCACAGTCTAATTTTATTAACATAAATACCGATACATCTTTTCTAACCGAATTCTAAAAACATCTGTCAAGTTAATGTTTATTGCTTATTAAACAAAAAAAGCGCTTAAATATTTGGTCCAAGGACCTGGTGTACGAAAAAACCTTTCGGTTATCGAGTCATACACCAGGATACAGTTTAAAGTCACGTCCAGGACAAATGATTGATTTTACTTCCGAAAGAATCTTAGATTCGCTTTTTGTTGATTATTTAGTTTAAGCAATAAAATATGTTATTTATTTTTGTATACGCAAATACTTTTATTTACATTATATAAATTGCTGCTTACCACTCATTCAAAATCTTACGTTATTACCCACAAAACTGCTAAGATGTTTAAAAGATATCGCTGTGAAACTTTTTATTTCAATTACTTTATATTGACTTTTTTTAAAGTTGAAAGGCAAGATATTTTAGCGTAAAGGAAGTACTCAAAAAACTAGATATGCTTATTTGTACTAAGTAACTATTTATTTAGTCTATTGTTGTATTTGCAAGATAGTTTAATAAAATATTTTGTATATTCTAAAGATGTATGTATACCTATTGAACCTTAAATCTAAAATACACTGTTATTTGTCTAAAAATACAAATAAATTTAAATATCCTTAGAATATTAGAACTTTTACTGACGTTATTTAAAGTTCTTTTTGCTTACTTTGAAATGAGTTTTATAGTACAATATAAACATTTATGCTCGTAAAATGTAGACATTAAACTGTATCGGTGTGTATGACTCAATAACTGAAAGGCTTTTTCATAAACCAAGTCACAAAAGTTATTGAGCGCTTTTTAAATTTCTGTCGCTTAATAAACGATAAAGAAGTTAAATTGTTACTATTTCTTTTTTATTGAAAATGTTTTTGGTTAGGTAAGCAAAGTTTCAAAAACAACAAAAGCGTTGGTTTATTACTAAATATATACATAATTTATATATGTTGAATGTTGTTTGTATACTTTCACAGGTTCTATAAAATTGCTAAACACAGGGTTAAGAAAAGTGTAAATTTTAAAATTGTTTATAAATCACTAAATACTAATAAACTGAACAGTATAATTGTTCAAAACTATTTATGTTTAAGCAAAAATATCTAACAATTAGTTCTTAAGTATTGCTCATCAACCAGAATATTAGTTACAATATATAATAAATGATGAATAATAAACTCCATCATATGACTAAAAACAGTATTAAAACAAACTACAAAACTGTGCAAATTAAAACCTAAAAAAAGTCAGTTTGATAATGCGTTGATTTTTGAAAGATATAAGATTAGTTATCGATAAAGGTTATGAAAACAAATGTTTATCTTTTAAGACATATATATGTATAAATAAGTTTATCTGTTTAGATTTTTTTTTAGATGATTTTTTTTCTATTTATTTTTATTCAGTCAAAAGCTTTTTGTCATAATTTTATAAAACTATATTAATATGAATAACTACTTTGCTGATAAAATAGTTTAATTTAATTCAAGACAACATTGTATAAATTTGACCCAACCGGTTTAATTTTTTTTAAGTTTTATGTAAACTAAAAAGTTTAAATCTAGTATTAAGTAGTATTTAAAACAATTAATAGTTAAAAAATAAAAAGTCGTCATTTTGTTGTACCTATGTATATTTTAATTATTTGTAAAAACACTAAATAAGAAATAAGTAAATAAATTCTTACATTTTTATACTACAAATAAATCAGCTTATAAGATTTAGTTACAAGTAATTTGTAATTACAAGCTTACAAGTAATTTGTTGCACTTAAATTGATAACTTAAGTATCTTCATGTTTTTTTCTTAAACTGTACTTCTCAAAGTATGCAAAAAAAATTAGGTAGTTTTTTTAGTGTTTTATTGGAACAAGATAAGATTGTTTGTAGAACTGACTGTTATATGTCCTCACTTTAGGCTTTCTTATTTCTTTTTATCAATTTATTTACCATTTGCAAATTATTGTTAACAGATTACTCATTTTGTTTTATATTTTATTTCACAAAGATTTTTAAAATTATACTAGTTCATTTTTCAAGTGGTAAATGTTAAATGAACTTGAAAAAAAATTTGGTTACTAAACAGTTTAAAAAATAGCTTCAAATTATGACGTATGAAAAAATTCAAATAAAGACAAACTTTAGAGGTTTAAGAAGTAAAACTAAAGTAAAGATATGTTTACTAATAAATTGTCAATAATTTTATATTTCCATCTAATGCTATTTGCGTATTTAACTTAGGTCGCATTTCCTCAATCAATGTTGATTCCAAGCTATATAGTTCGCTTTGTTTACATCGTTTTAAAACTTTAAAGTTTTGAACTATGTCAGAGTTTTGACAGGGTGTGCAATTCCCAGCACAACAAACTATATCTAACATTTCTTATAAAAGAAAAATTAAAGATTATATATAATGCTTTATATAATACACCCAATATTTTTTGTAATTTTATTTTTATAGTTTGTATATGTTTGACCAAGTTAAACTTCTGTCTATAACTATTCCTAAATACTTACAACTATTTTTTTTGATAATTGTTTTACCTATATTTACATTAAGATCTACATTTTTCCAAAAAATAGTTTTTGATTGATGTAGAAGCATACTTCTAATTTTATCAAGGTTTAGTTTGAGTTTGTTTACCATAAGCCAATCTGATTACTTTTTTAAGTTCCGTATGAAAACTTTTACTATCATTTAAGTATGTTTTTTTGTGAATGTTTTGTATAGCTTTATATCATCTGCAAAGTTGACGACTCTAAGACTAGTGTTATTCTTTAAGCCATTTATATGTATTAGGAATAATAACGGCCCTAATACTGAGCCTTGTGGTAGCCCAACTTCATTTTTTCACAGGTTGACTCATATCCTCCAAAGCTAACAAACTGTTTCCTTCCATCTAAATATGAACTAATTAGTAGATGCATATTGTCTCTTACACCATAAAAACCCTATTTATTTAGTGAGATATTTCGATATACACTATCAAATGCTTTACTTAAATCCAAAAAGATTGCACAAACTGTGTCTCCCTTATCAAAATTGGACAATACCCCTTCAACAAATTTTGACAAATTTAAGGTGGTCGAAAACCAAACTAAGAATTATTTAAAACATTGTTTTTAGAAAAAAAAAAACTGTACAGGCGATTGAAGATTACTTTTTCAGTTATTTTATTAAAATTAGATATAAGTAAAATGGGTCTATAATTTCCTGATAAAGTTTTTGATTATAATTATATTATTATATTATATTATAACAATTTGATTTAAAAAGGCTTTTTTTGCAAGTTTTACGCTACTTGGTTTATACACCTTAATAAAATGCTTGGTTGATTAATTTACATAGTATTGGAGATATAAAATTGTTTACTTTTTTAAGTATCTTTATAGGTGTACTATCCTCACCACTGGCTTTGTTTAGATCTAAGCTCTTCATAATTTTAGACATTCAGTTTCTGCAACATCAAAGCAAAAAAAAACTATTACTGACATTTCTCAGATTGTCATAAAACCTAGGGGATTATCTATGTTTGTTGATATCTGCTTTCCAATGTTAGAAAAATGAGTGTTTAGTTTGTTTACTATATCTATTTCGTATTAGATAAAGTTATAAAAAAAATTTAAAAGTATACTTCTAAATTATTCCTATGTAGACGCAACTAAAATCTCTTAAGCTATTTTTGCTCTTAAAGCTTTTATAGGCTTAGCTTATAATAATTTAATGTTATCAAACGTCGTTTTTATCATAGAAAAACTATTTTTATCTCTAATGACAAATGTTAATTTGTTTATTAAAAAACGGATTTCTTATGTTTTTAATCTAATGATTTGTTTGTGTAACGTGAAAATAATTTAATAAAAGTTGATAGTGGTAAATATTTTTTGACACTTCACAATAAATATTTTCCAACTTACCAAACTTAAAAAAAATATGTTTGAAAGCAGTATTAGTCTAGGTCAGGGTTTCCTAAAGTGGGTTAAGTGGCCCCTTATGGGGCCATGACAGATACTCAGCGGGCCATGAGCAGTAAAGAGGCCAGAGGGGGGGCATGTGCAGTTAAGGAGCCACAGGGGCCATGAGTTTATAATTTGAAATTTACACTAAATATTATGTAGTTGTTGGTGAAGAGCAAAAAAAGGTCTTAAGTGCTTTTAATGCTAGTTTTTTGAGTAATGTTGTTGAAGTCTTTTTTAATTTCTTTGAAACGGTTTGAAATTTTGAAAAAAAGTTTGGGAAACCCTGGTCTAGGTTGCTAGAGCTAAGTTTCGAATTGTATAATTTATAAATAAAGTACAAAACAGCTTTATTAATTTTATTAAAAAAAAACTAAACAACTGTTTGTGTTTTTTTGTTTATAAAACTGAATTTATTTTGTATAGATAGTTTTTAAGTGGTACTATACTTCAACACACTTATTTTTCAAAATATTAAATTTTTATAATACATTTTAAATTATATCACTATTTAAAAAAATGTTTTATCTTTATAATCCTTATATCTTTAAAAGTGCCGTTCTTTAAAAAGAATCCATTTCTTCGTATACTGCTTCATTTGAAGTAGTGACATTCATATCATTCTGAACATGACTATCTGTATCAATATCTTCATATTTATTATAATCATTTAAATTTTCATAAGTAATATCGACAGTATGGGTATCAATGGTTTCATAACTATAAGCATCACTGTAAACTGATGTTGAATTAGAAGATATCGTTGAGTATTGTTCAGACGTGCTTTCTTCATTAGCCAAATATTCTTCTTCAATTTCTATTTTCCCCTATACAAGTAACAGTATTTTTTATTGTTTTGAAGTAACAATTGCTAATTTTTTAAGTATTTTCTAACAAAAACATACTCTAAAATTGTTAAAGATTGTTTTTGAAAAAAAAGTTTAAGTACTGAAAAATTTTTAAAAACGACACACTTACTTAAAATCAAAATAAGTTAAAGAACATAAAAGCGAATACAACTACGAAATTATATAAAGTATAAGTTCAACATAATAAAAAAGAATACAAAAAGAAAATTGTATGGTTTAACTTGCCATTCTGAAATCCATTTAATAAATCAATTTAAGCATAAATTTCATATATTAAATTTATAAAGTTGTAGTAAAAAATAAGTAGTTTTTATTCAGTTGTCTTAGAAAAAACAATAATCACAAAACAAATTTCAAAAATAACACAAAAGAACTTGAAATTCAAATAAGGACAAAGAAAAAAGTAAAACTTGTACTCGCAGAAAAAAATATGAGTACACTCTTAAATTAATAAAAGTAAAGAAAGGAACACATTTTTGTGTGGTTAAAATAAAGCAACAATAAAGCAAAAAATTATATCGGACTGAGCTCAAACACGATTAACACCGTACACTAATACAAAAAACAACAATGAAAAGTAATTCTAAAGTAAATATCATACTTTTTTGAATGCAACCAAACAGAAAATATCAAAATTTGCACAGCTCATTACACTAATACATAAGGAATAAAATATAAAATAAAAATATAATATAACAGAATATAAAAAAGTCGTAAAAAATTTCTTTTTATTGGAAGTTTTTGTTATGGTTGAACTAAATGAAAACTGTCTTATAAAAAAAAAACGAGGTTATAAGATCACAGCGACATCACACAAAACAATTATCAAATCTATTAAAACATGAAACAATTGTTTTTGTATTTAAATTTTTTTATTAAGTTTTATATATTTTTGTTCATTTTACTCAATTTTTATATTTTTGATATAACTTTTCTGTATGTTACTTCTTTGGTTTATTTTAAATTTAAAACGATAATACTAAGTACTAATTAAAAAAAAGCAATCACAGTATACAAAAATACATTTCTCATGAAAAAATAATTTAGACTACACCACACAACCACCAAGAGTACTACTTACGACAGATTTTGTTCTTAATAGAACTCATCAGGCAGACATAGTAGCGAGAAACCGCTGTTGTAGTCTAACCAAGCGGCATTCAGTACTATCGCTTGATTGGGGAAGCATATTGCCGATTAATTGCTACGGTTTATAAAAATTAAAGCTTTGCAGACATTGAGAACCAGATATATAGGTTATAGAGTAAATTAATAACGTTTTGATTATAGTATTAAAAATTGATTCTAAGCTTAAAAAGTTTGCATGTTAAAACTTAAAGAAGTTGCATATCGAAAAAAACAACTATGTCGGAAATAGTTTAAAAATCAGTAAAATTCCTTAAAACGACAAAATTAAGAATAATTGCAGCAGATAAATATAAAATTAGTACACAAATATTACTTTAACGAAAGTCTACAAACATCAGCGAAAGTCTACAGAGCTTTTGCCTAGACTATCGTATGCCGTGAGACAAGCTCAAGTCAATAAGGTTTGACCATACCAACTCGATCATAAAACCACAAGCCTTTGGGTAGACTGAGACCGGTTTTGTCATTATGAGGACTCACCAGTCAGTCACAACCGAAAAACTTGCATTCGTCAATCTACAACTGGCTTATGATAATATGAATCAACCGTTAGCTGGTATTGGTATCAGTTACGTCAGTATTGTCTTTTGCCGTGCAACTCTTAATACATTGTCTATTAGGCGAGACAGCTGGTACGCCATCATACTACTTAACTACGGCCATCATCAACAATTACTTTTGGTAAAAAAGTTGTTTTAGAATATTTGATTTGTTTTCAATATATTTGATTTTATTAAAACCAAAATAGTAAAGTTTTAAAATAGTTATTTTTATTCAATTTAAATTTAACCAAAATTTAGATATTAAAGTGATTATCAGTACTGAAACTAAAAATTTTACATTACTCTAAAAATTTAATAAAAGTTAAGAGTCAGATTTTGGTTATATACTGAAATAAAAAAAATCGGATAACTTATAAAAGATGCAATCAAAATCCACAACCATATGACTTTGAATATATGCAAAACTTTAGCTTACTTAATCATACGACACTACATTTAAAAGAGTCACTGGTGTTAAGTCCTGGACAAGAGATTGAGCTATACCTTGGCGTACGTCTCGAAAACCGAAAGGGTTTTACGTCACCATGTTTTTGGATCAAAAAAACATTTTATCAGTAATATATACTCACTATGTTTTTTTTACTGGTAGTTTTCTCATACTTTATGATCATGTTTTTTAAAATTGACTTCCCCTTCATATGATCGTAGAAACTTTTGTCGTATACAAGTTTTAGTTTTTTTTTAATTTTAGGAAAAACTTTTCTTAGTTTCTCAACTTCTTCATTTGATTCAAAATTTTGATTTATTACTATTAGTTGTTCAACCTGAAATTAAACTTTGTCGAAATGATTAGTCTTTATTTTTATACTTAAAATAAGTCCTAAAAATAATCGTTTAAATACTTGTTTTTTTAAATGAGAAACTTTTAGACATATTTATATGTTTTAACTTATAAAAACTATCATAACAATGTTTAGTTTTTAAAAGTATAAGTAAGATGAAAATTAATAACATCTAAGTTATAAAAATTGAATGTATTTTTATATTAGACAAAAAGTTAATTACTTGTGTTTAAGTTTGTGCAATAAATATGTTTATAAACATAAGAGCGAACAAACAATGCAAATTTGAACATTTTTGATTTATAAAAACAAAATTTTGTCATTGTAATGAAATCAACATTTCATTTTATAAATTTAAAGTGTGTGAATAAAGGATTTTTTGTAAAAATAAATATCATTAATTTATCACTTAGAAGTATCGTAAACAAATACTATAAAAATAATTGAAATAGTTTTATTACAAGGACTTGTATTTTTTGAAATGCTTATAAAAGAACATTTTACGTGCAATATCTTGTAGTTATTGGTGAAGGCGACGTGCTTTAGTATGTTGTATTACAAACACGTTAAATTATTGTTTATTGAATGATAAAAAAAAGCGCTCAAAAAGTTTGGTCTAAAGTCCAAAATGTTTTTTTTTTTGACTTAAGCTCTAAGATATTTATTAGTCATTTGTGTTCAACTGTAGTTTTAGTGAAGTGTGATGTAGTTATCATGTATCTTTGTGCTTTTCAATTCATGTAAATAAAAACATGTTTTCATTCGATTTGTATATCAATTTTATATGTCTTCTATACTCTATTGCCTATTACCCATAAGTACCTCTATATTGAGAAATTTGTGACCATGAGTAGCCTGAACTTTAGGAATCTGTTGATTGGGAATCAGATAAAAAACGCAGCAAAAAATCTTTAAGTTTATTTACTAAACAACTTTATAAGAGTTTAAAGCCTTGACAATATAAATAGCGATAATGTTTTATTTTGCGACTTTTTACTATAATAATTGTATGATTTTTTTAAACAGTAAGTCTACAATTAAGTTACAAGTGTGTAGTAGTGGTTAATTGAGTTTTATTAAAAGAGATGCTTGATGACGGAAATGTTAAAAAAAATACTTTTGATTTTTGTAGCTATATTTACTTATACTTTTATGTATCCTTTTTTGGTGCTTAGGTGCATAATTTTATCCGTAACGAGCATAATATTTTAACTTTAAAGTGCACAATATATATTACAATTAACATAAGTTGGGGCAGTATTCCGATCCTAAAAAGCACAATCTTTTTTAATGTTGGTTTATAAGTGACAAATGATTATATAATAAGATTTACAAGACACACAATTTCAATAAAACTAAATATATTTCGAGCAATTCTCATCAGTAGAGTACAAAGCTAACAAGAGATAAGATTTTACAAAACTATATATTAACCAAGTAATCATAAAGAAATTAATAGATTAATGAAAGACAAAAGCAATTAATAACAATTAATATTATTTAATTTTACTAAGGTTATAGTTAATCTACAATAAAACTATACATTAACAATATGAAAATGACACCTGTAAAGTATTACGAATATAAAGAAACAGTATAGTCAAAATCATTTTTCTTACATAAAACATGTTTCTTTAATAAAATACAATTAGTTTCTAGTTTAATCGAATCAAAAACATTACTACAAGTTTTAATTATTTGAAACCTATTTAGATTATAGCTGTTTGAACATGCTGAATTATTAACCAAATGTACAGCAATGGATGAACGTTTAGATGTATTTAAAACCTTGACCGGTATATCATCCTTCTTTTCTGAAAAAAAATCTCTACACTATTTGGGACATGCTCTTTTATCCTTTTCCTTAGATGTTTTGTTGTTCATTCAATGCAGCTTGCTTTACAACAGCAGCTGTATTGGTAAATTACCATACTTTTATTTAAGTTTGATAATGGATCCTTACCACCTGGTGTTAATAGTGGTTTAGAGGTGAAGACGATACTAGGGTTTGCTGCATAATAAGTATTTATTATCATTTTTTTTTTTAAATTTCTGAGCTTTTATTAATGAATGGAATTTTTAAAGTAACTACGCATTTTTTAGGTCTTAATGTCTTTATCTTGTTTAAGTTTTTCAAATTTAAACTAATTGTTTTGTTAACTAACTCATGTGGGTACCCGTTATCGTTTAATAGTAACTTGATCTGTTTGATTTCACTTAGTTGCAACTTTGGGGAACAAATTTTATGTGCACGATGACATAGAGTTCTGATTAGATTCACTTTTCTCTTTAAACTACAGTTAAATTGAAATCTAAAATAACAACCTGAAAAGGTTTTTTTTTCTATACACCGAGGTTAAAAATATGTTTTCTTCTTGTTTAACTTGTAGGTCTAAAAAAGCAAGTTAATTATTGTTTTCTATTTCCGTTCTGATACTGATAGAGTTAGAGCATTATTGAAGATATTGAAAAATTCATCTATAGTTTTCTTGCTTCTGACCAACACAAAACAATCACTGACCAACACAAAATTATTAAAACTTGTAGTAATGTTTACGATTTGATTAAACTAGAAGCTATTTGCATTTTATTAAGGAAACCTGTACATGTAAGATAAATCATTTTGAATATACTGTTTCTTTATTTTCGTAATAATTTGGAAGTGTTATTTTAATTATATTGATCAATATCTTTACTGTAGATTAATTTTAACGTAAGTTAACTTAAATGATTATAATTGTAACTAATTGCTTTTGTGTTTTATTAATCTTCTGATTACTTTATGAATACTTGGTTACTATATAACTTAGTAAAACCTTTGTACTCTACTGATGAGAATTGTTTTGTATATCTTATTGTGCAATATTTTTAGTCAAGTGCACTATGTTTTATTGAAGATGTTGTAATGTACATAAGTCGTCAGGGGACGCAATGATTTAGTGCCAAATTGTAATTTATTGAATCAAGATCTTTATAAGCGTAAAATGACAACAAAGTCATTTCGCCATTTTTTAGTACCAAGTCAAATTCAAGTATAAGATTGTTTTAACAGTTTTCCTAAAGAGAAAATTAAGATATTTCAACTCCCCTCGAAGTCGATTGTTAAAAATTTATACTTTTTTGTCTTTGTGAACGTTGTTTGATAAAAAAATCAATATTTTGTTTAACAAGCACAGTTTTTAAGCACACCTAACACCTTGCTACTGCTTAAAAATAATTATTTTGTTATTAAGTACGATAATCGACAATAGAAGATATGAAAATTTTGTATTTCACTTCATTTTATGACGTCACAATTAAAAAAACTCCAGTGGTCATTTTTTTAACGCCAATCAATATGGTCATTGCTGATCCTACAAAACTAATTAGAAGAAAAAAACCGTAAAACAGTAAAAGTTCTAAAAGAATAAAATCGTTGTCCATAAAATAAATTGATATTTTACAGCAAATCATTTCTGCCCCTATTAACCACCGAAAAAGAAGCAGCCAGAAAGAAGAACTGGAAGAGAAGAAACCAGAAGAAAATGATTAAGAACTATAGAATAAATCTAATATTTGTTCTTAGTTTTTATGATCAATTTTATCTTAGTTGTTGTATAATATGTAAGTTTTGATCTGATAAGTTTCTGTTTCTTACTTAAATCTTTTGATCCGCGCTTTTAACACTTGTGTAAAAGTTTAAAGTTAAGAAGGTTTTTCACAATTTAAGCAGTTTTTAACCAAACTTAATTCATAAATTTAAAAAGTTAAAATTAAATAGTGTTATGAAATCAAAATTTCATTTAGTAATTTTAAAGCGTGTGAATAAATATGGGATTTTTTATAAAAATAGATATCATTTAATTGTCACTTAGAAGTATCGTAAACAAATATTATGAAAATTGATAAGATAGTTTTATTACAAGGAGTTACATTTTTTGAAATGTTTATAAAAGAACATTTTACTTGCAATATCTCGCAGTTATTGGTGAAGGAACTGTGCTTTAGTATGTTGTATTACAACCACGTTAAATTCAAGATGCTTTTTTGACTTTAGCTCTAAGATACTTATTAGTCATTAATTCTAGTTTTAGTATAGTGTGTTGTAGTTACCATGTATCTTTGTACTTTTTAGTTCATGAATATAAAAAACAAGGTTTTATTCAATTTGTATATCAATCTTAAACTTTTTTTTTTAAGTTTGAAAGTTTTACTTGTAAACAACTAACTTTTATGTCTTTAATGTTAAAAATATCCAACCAATGAGTATTGTTTTGATCTATATCAGAAACGCTGTTTTTTTTTTTCCAGGCTAACTTGTTAAGAACTGAGTTATATATATTTTGATTTGAGTTATTAGTTTCTTTATTTTCAATTAATAAAGTGTTTATAACTGTTAAAGTCGTAAGTTTGTTGATGAATTTTTCAAAAAAATCTTGATTAAGTTTGTTTGTATTTTCATCTTCTACACTCAAAATTAAATCATAATTATTTATTGCTTCTTCGTTTAGAGCAGTTATAACTTTTTTTTCCAGTTCGTCGTCTATTTTAACTAATTGATTTACTTCTCTTATAAACTCACAGCGAAATTTTTCTTGTTTTCCATCAGTTTCTATAAATTGTATACTTTAAAAATTTAGTTCATTATTAAGATAAATATTTCTTCATGAAAAAAAAAAATCAAAAAGCATCAAATTTATGAATATACTATAAACAAGACATTTACTTAAAATAAAACTAAATTTATTTGAATATAAGCAAAATTTTCGAATGAGATGCTGTGAATATAAACTCAATTTTAATAAGCTTGAACTAAATTTTACATAAACTACTGAAGAATATGGCTTTGATTGTTTCTGTGCTTCTATAAAATATGAAAACAGTAAAGTAGGTTTTGTTATGTAAAAAATTTGATAAGAAACTTAGTTTAACAGGAATAAACTTATTCTAAGAGCATAAACTAAAGACTTTAACACAATACAACATTTTCATAATATAAAAATGTTAAATGATCTCTTTAAAATTTAAAAAATTGTTTAAAGTTTATAGACAGTTATATTTATATAACTGTAAAAATTGGAGGTTGGAAACTTACAGCCTGCAGGCCAGATACGGCCCGAAAACAAAAATTTTTTGCTCACGACGTGACTTTTAGAATAAAAACAACTTGTAAAAAACAAATAAGAAATTTTTGTGTGATACATATTGAAATATGCTCATAATTTAAACTTTTCAATATAGAATAGAGCTTATTTAATGAGCATTTCAATACAAGTGTTTCATTTTATATAGAACATTTTTTAAAACAAGGAGACCTTGAATTTTTTTTATTAAGGAATCCAGCACGCAAAATACTTTTTCTGGTAATATCTACCGATTAGATAAGTTTCCTATCCCTAGTATAAGTAGACAAAAACAATTTGAGCTTTGAAGACCTTAAAAGTTTGAAATATTTTGTCTGTAAGTTGATTTTAATAAAAAAATTGAAATTATTATATATTAAAGTTATAGGATTCAACATATTCTCTTATTGTATAAACTGAGAATTTTAACACCTTCATAGCTATTGATTTAATGTAGCTAAAAGACCAAATTTGTATTCCTGTTTTCAATTAACAAAATCACTAATCAGCACGTTTAGAAAATATAGGCCTCACTATAGTTGGTGATATCGGAGTAATAAAGTACAAAAAGACAAAAATATCTTTTGTATACTCAGAAACAACTGATGTAAATATGACAGTTATCGCTTTAGCTTCTTAGAATTTTTGATATGTAATTTAATCTGTTATAAAACAACTACCAGAACATTCTAAACAAAAACAATCAATATAATCAATTTACCTTGTCTTACATTAGATATAATAGTTAGGACAAAACTAAAATTTTTTAAAAACACTGATATTTAAATGCTTTTATACTAAAACCCATCATTTTATTAAGTAATTAAAGGCGAAGTGTTAGTTGTAGACAAACATTTCAGCTTAACCGGTGTATAAAAAATAAAACTGATTTATTGTACTAAATTGTTTGAAATCTAAAATGGTATTATAAGTTCACCAATAAATCTAAAACACAATCTAAAATGTTTTTTTCTAATAAGGTTGCTTATGAGTACTTACTGGTCTGAGACCTAGCATTTTTTTTACCTTCCTTTTTGTAAAAACTGACTAGAATAATGGTAAGTTACTACAATAAAAACAAGATTAGATGAACAAAAGTTGATCAACAAGTAGAAATAAGTAAAAAAGGCAAAAAATACGCGAAAATTTTTCTGTTATTTGATACTCGTTTTGTGTTACGATTTTTAATTAAAGTTTTATATATATATTTTTTTAATAGTTTTTTGTCCGTATCAAAACTAACAAAACGAACTTTTTGAAAGGAAACCCCGTAATGAAAAAGTCAGTATACTCTACTGAAATTATTTCATCTTCTTTAACATAATGTCATTTTTGTTATGTAAAAAAAAGTAAAAAATGTACTCGTGCTTGAAAGAGGCTTAAATATTAATAAAATTATAACTTAGTTAAAACTGTTATGAAGCAAAGTTTAGATAAAATAACTCTTTTAGATATTGTGATTTAAAAAAAATAAGTATAAAACAGTTATAACATTAAGCTTAGATAATAATATCAATTTGTTGATCAAATACTTTTAAAGAACAATATTAATTTTACTTCACAAACCTAATTAAATTCAATAAGCTGATAGATTTTATATATTTACTTAAAAGTATATCGTTATTTGAATGACCTTATTCAATTTAAACTGTTCAAAATATAGGTTTAATTGTTTGCTAATAAAAGATCCTAGTGAAGTAACTTCACTGGAATATAAATAAAAACAAATTGTACAGTAATCTTCTTTTATTGCACCAAACATATGTTTCTGTGTGTTAACGAATCAACACACTTCAACTGGGTTGTTTAATGGGAAAGATAACTCTTGAGTTGTTTAATGAGTTATCTTTCCCATTAAACAACCCAGTTGAAGAAACATATGTTGGTGCAATAAAGGAAGATTACTGTACAACTTGTTTTTATTTATTTAAGTTAGTAATTTAGATATATAGATACACAGTTTATTAAGCAAACACAATAAATGTTGCTATAATTTATGATAAAAGAGTAGATATAATGCTATGTTTTGTAAAAAAGACTTATTTTAAAAACTAAACACTAAACTCATTATTAAACAATTATAAATAAAGCACTTACTTTTATATATTTTAAACAGGTTCCTAAAGTGGTCACAATACTTTTTAATGAAACGATCTACTTTTTCTTTCATTTCAGTAGACTCTGTTACAAATGTTGTTTGTTACAAATGACGTTAAATACAAACTATGTAAATTAACTATTTTATTTTATTGTTCTTTTTATATAATGTTTTTTATTATTTTATTTATTTTTACTCTCGTGCAAAAATGACCCTTCGTGCAAAAGTGCCTTAGTGCATCTTTGACTCGTTCCCAAAAAAATAGTTCGTTTAAAATTAAGCACATTTAAAATGCCAATAACCTCATCAAATGACTTTTGTTTATCTATGGAACTTTTCCCAGCCTTCAGTTATTATTTTAAATGGCTTGCTGACGAAGCATTTAAAAGTACGTCAAGCAATGATAATGAGTGTAAAATAAAACCTTTGTTGATTTTTTTAAAGTATAATATTTTTTATATAATCCAACTTGTTGAATATAAATTTATACAAAAAAAAACATGACCTCAAGCTTGTTGTAAAATTATAAAATAATGAAATAATTTTAATAATAACAAAAACTCAAGTTTCAAAAAATCAATCTTTTTAAATTTATTAAAAAAAAATTAATTTAAATATGTACTAACAATTAGTTTTCGATTTTTAAAACAAAATTAAGGTAATTGACAAATTTGGAAAACTTAAGACTACTTAAATAAGGGGACACGCTCAGTTCCAACCGCGCACAACTCCTTCCTAATCAATTCCTACCTTCACAGTTCCCACGCGATTAATTTCAACCCGATAATTTTCCACCCTATCAATTACCACCCGAACCAATTCCAACCCAATCAGTTTTGCACGTCACTTTTACACAGCATCACTTTTGCACGGAAAGTAATTTTTGCACAGTATCAGTTTTGCATAGATGTAACTTTTCCACGAATAATCACGTTTTTATCACTGCACTTGTATGCGTGGCGTCCATTTTTCACTGGTTTTGTTTATTGAACCCGTCTATACTTTTGCACAAGTGTCAGTTTTAAACGATTAATTAAAAAAATTCAAGATAAAACTAAGTTGACGAATTTTATCAATTCAATTAGTAGTTAATAATTCAATATAACCTTGTCTTGGACAAGACATTACAAGTGTAACTTTTCAAGGCAATTTGACTGCTGACAATAACAACAATACAACTTTTTTTATTTGGAATATAACTAGAAGTTTTAATTCATACATTAAAGTTATCATAGAATTAAATTTTTACTATTACTTTTATTACTAATTGAAATAATTCAAAAAATATATAAACAAGTTTAAACATTTTAAGCTTATCTTTTTTAATATGTATTTAATACTAATAATTTTAAAGCTAAAATCGACTTACAAGTAAAACAAAAATATACTGAAAGGAACACTAGAACACGAATCAGTACATACGTTCTACAACAAACAACTTCTACGTTGTACGGTATCTTGAGCTCATAAAACATAAAACTATTTCAATAAAATATATAACAGTATTTACACGCGAATCTAGATAAAACTTAAAAAAAAAACATTTCTTAAAACTATTGCTTAAAACTGCACTGACACACGATACGGGGCAAACAGTTTATTATGATATTAAAAAACTTACATGTACTAAGAGTTTTAAATAAGTTTTATAAGTTTTACAAGCGCATTAGCATATAAGTTGAAGCAAATTTTTTAGCTATAAAAGTTGGCTAACTAATTTTTTAAATAAAGTGTCATTAAACTACTATACTGTAAAATTAGGTAAAATAAACTAAAACTACCAAACTGTTGTTTTTTTTTTCTAAAAAAAAGGATATTTGTATAAAAATGAAACCCGTGCGAAAATGACGCCATGCAAAAGCGAAGATCCTTGCAAACGTGACGACTAACTTTGGTGGATATTGATTTGGTTGGAGTTGATTATGGTGGGAATTTATCAGGATATGAATCGGTTCGGGTGGAAAATGGATTGACAGGGGAAATGATTCGGGTGGGAGTTGTGCACGAGAGGGAATTGTAATTATACCTACAATATACCTACTATAACATTTAATAACACAGGTATAACATTTACAGTTATAAAATTTAATATACCTGTAATATATAAAAAGCAGTTGAAAATGAAGTTTCAACTATTCAAAAAAATTTACTATAACAATAAATAAATTGTATCTACTAAATAAATTAAACTTTATTCTAATTAGCTACTGCTGTTGTTAACTAATTAAAAACATTTTTTTTACACTAAGTCTTTTTTTAAAAATGAATAGTTGTTTTATTATTTTCAATGATATTTATTAGTTTTACTTTTAAAGCGTCTAAATTCTGTCAAATTTCCAATGTATTTATATTAAACTAGTAAATGTAGAAACTGGTTTAACTTAGTTTATTATACTTCTAGTCGTATTTTTTATAAATATCTATATGTTTCTAATGTTATGCTATTTTGTATTTTTTTTGTAATACTAAGATAAAATACTCACCTATAAGTTTAAGATATAAATAAATAAAAATCAAGTTTAATGTGAATTGTTTTATAAATAATACATGTATTTTTTTTAATATTTAAGTTTTAAGTATGTTTTATATATGAATTTAAACTTAAAGTCATATAATTTTCTTTTGTATTCTGTTCAATGGGCTCAGATATTAAAGATATTAAAGTTCTTGGCAAACTTAGGACAACAAAAAGTAATGATAATTATAATTTTTGAACAAAATTTTAGATTCTAAAAAAAATGAATAAATTTGCATAAATTTGACCGAAATTTAGTTTGTAAAATAAAGTCTTGAAAGAATAAGACCATTATTTCTCCTCTAGTAGTTGAAATCTCTTTTTTTTGTTTTCTAAAAATCAAACATATAATAAAATGCATAAAGCTAAAATGTATAGAAAACTCAGGCAGTATTTAAAAAAATAGGTGTGTGTAACTGTATATTGTTAATAATGTACTAGGTTTTTGTATCATAGTCAAACATAATATAGTATGATTTAGGTATTAACAAAAGTATATTTTGAGACAAAAATGTCATTTTTTTAACTAGCTTTTATTAAACGTATTAGTACTAATGCTAGTACTATTTTTTTTACTAAGCTAAACTTGCGTTGTTTTATTTAAACAAAATTTTAGACTATAATCAAAACGACAAAGCTTAGATTTACCAAAATAAAATTACTAACTTTTATGGTTTAATAATTAATTTGTTACGTATTAATTATGTCTAACTCCCCAAAGTTTTATTTAAGTTGTGACATGATCTGAGAGAATTTATTAAGAATAAACTCTGAATAGTATACTTTTAGTCGTTTTATGTTGCAAAGAAAAGAAAACTAATTCTTTAAAAATAGAATTTAAGAGTTTTCTTAGATGTATGCCTTGGAACTTATGTTTCATTTGACATAATTCTAAAAAAGTATACTTTTTCTTCAAAATTTTATTAGAATTATAAATAAAAGTGTTGAATGTGTTATGTAAACAAAATGAGAATATATAGGTACAATTAGATAATTTAATATGTGAATTCTTAATAAAACTAAAATCTATGATAATGAGCTAAAAAACAAACCATTACGTCTCATAAACAGACGACACAAACTACGAGTCGAAATTGATACAAATCGTAACTTTTTTCCAAAAAAAGTACTCTTATCATTTTCATAAAAGCAAACAAAATCAAATAGATCGTCCAAGAAATTACTAAAATCGTCAAAGTTGTCCTCGTCTAAAAAAGTCCTAAATAAAACTCGAAAGTTTAATATTATAAGAAGAGTACATATAGAAGAGCGATATAATAAATTTAACATTCCTTGAAGCTCCTAAAACATTTAGAATATTTCAACTTTAGTTAAAACTAACAAAATCTGTTTTAAGTAAACTAATGTTTAATTAACAAATATAAGTGAGATAGATACTAAAGACCAAAAAAAAAACACAGATTTAAAACTTTTTATCTTTATATACCTAGTTAAGTTTAAAGAGTACTTTAAATTTACTTGAAAGAAGGTTCTTTGCCTTTGAAAAGCTTACAATTAAATCTGTTTTTATTTTTTTCACGAATACCTTTTCCAGTTTTTCCAACGATAGCTATTTCGAGTTCCTTTAATTATAATAAACATGTACATTGATATTTTTAGTTTTTTAATTAAAAACTAATTTATACTTTTATGACTTACATTTGTAGACAATCTATCAGTATCAAATGAAAAAAATTCGTCTTGTACAATTAGATAATTTTCGCGACTACTGTAAGTACCTACAGTTTCTTCATCAACTTCAATCTCTAACTCAGATACTTTTGGTAGTATTGATTGGAGCCAATGGTGTTGACCAAATGTTTTAGAAACTTTTGAATTTGGCATAAGCAACTTAATGTATTGAACCTATTAAAAAAAAGTACAAACTAAAGATGACACTTGTTTTTAATCTTAAATTTTATCAAATTAAAACTCTTCAATTAAAACAAGCTATTTTTGTGCTTATGTATTTAAAAAAAATCTTAACATGACAGATCTTTAAGTAATAACACATTTTATTACTAAACCTATATGATGCTTTTCTAAAAAATTTAAAACTTGTTTAACTGACTATTTTTATTTTTCATATTTTTTTCTGTTACTTAGTAAAGTTAAATTTTGAAAGTACAAAACTAAAAATATTATTTAACAACCTTATTGTTTTTACTATTTTTATCATTATAAATTTAAATAATTACAGTAAAAATAATGTTTTTAAAATTTTGTTTTAGGGCTTTTTCATACTGTACTTGCATCAAATAAAATAAAGCTTAACAATCTAACTGTAATTATAATAGCTTTTATAGACAGAGTTAATAAATTCAAACAAGTTGTAGTAGTAACAATAGTGAAAGTAAATAAGTAACATAAAGGCATTTTAATGATATATAAAAATTTAGTAAAATTTTACACTTTTTAAAGTTTCTTACGTGTCCCTGCATTTTAGAACACATTTGGAAAAAGTCGTTAAAATGTTGATCAGTCCATGAGTTTGTGTCTGCAATAAAGGTTTCACATTTTTCTACGAAAACTCCGAAAAAGTTTAAAAACGTGTAGAAAACAAATTGGCTTTTTTCTTTCAATTCAATACTAAATTTAAAGTTCTTTAAATTTTGTTTTATTTGTTTTATTTCCTCTTCATTTTTTATTTCTGTTAAGTCTCGCATCATGTTTTTTTGATATTCTAAAGCATCAGTTTCTTAAAAAAATTACAAAGTTACAATTTTTTGTTTAGTTCTATTATGTATTCTTTACTAAAAAATTAACTTGTATATTTCAAAAACGCTTATCAAGTTTTTATGTTAGTAAAAGTTTACACTAACTATTAATTAATTTTTATTTAACTATAACAAAGTAAAAACTTGATTTAATTAAAATAATAAAATGTTCAACAAATTACCTAGTTTTCTACCGTCAAAAACCTTTTTAATTTGTGATACAAAGTACTTGTACAAGAAATCGCGTTTTTCTTTCGCTTTGCTCATGTCTGTCATTATACTTTAAATGCTATAAACTATTTATTGAAAACTTGATACTATACTATTTGTTAAAGTTTAATAAAAAAGTAGAAATGACTAACTTGAAATATTCTTTTAGTATTATCATGTATAACTGTTTCTAAAAAAGTAAAAAAAGTAAAAAATCTTAAAGTGTTTATAGTTAAAAGAATTTTGATAACTTAATATAAATTGACAGCATCTACAGTTTATATAAACCTAAAAATTAAAACAAGCATCTCTTCTAAGAAAAAAAAAATGGACATGTGAAAATGGTAGAATCTTTAATTTTAGAAACGTTTATTAGTTACTTATTGTAATTTTTAAAGGGTAAACTATAATAAAAATCAGCTAGTAATAAATTTAAATCCAACAATTAAGTATATACGTTAAATAATAATTTTTTAAAGTCTAATTTCATTAAAATCTAAATGAGTTTTAAAACTTACAAATACTAACATTTTTTAAAGGGTTTACAAATTTTGTTCTTTGATTAAAAATGGACTTTTCAACTTGTATGATTTTAGTTCGTATTATAAAGTTTAAAAGTTTTTATTGCTTTATAAAGAAAAAAAATATTTTAAATTTATATACTAAGTAAAAACTGATAACCACCTGTATATAAAGAACCGTCATCAATATGGTTTGATAAACTAATAAGAAACATTCGTACAACTCTATAGTAATCTTCCTTTTTTCTCAAGAACCATTTTTCATCATCATTTAGTGCTACCTCTACAAAACATTCTTTGACAAAGTTTTCAAACTCATTTTGTGAAAGAGACTCCCAGCAGTGTTTTGAACTAAGAAACTCCTAAATTTTTAGTATTTATTCAAATTGAAAATAGTATATAATTGTCCAAGTAAAGTCGTTTATTGAATACTAAATACTTACAATTTATACTTTTAGATGCCATTAAACGTCATAGAAAATTTATAGCACTTTTTTTTACATTTAGTTAATGGTTTGTTGAACACAATAGAAAATTAACGATTAGATATTTCGGTCAAAGAATTTAGTGTATAGAAAGATTTTTCGGTCATTGAGCTACACAACATTTATTTTTTTATTCTTTATTGTGTTATAAAGCAAGAAGAAAAAAGTATTATTTAGCATTTTGAATTTGTCTTTTTTAAGAATAAATTTTTAAAGAAGAAAAATACAATTTAAAAAAGAGAAAAAGAAGTATGATATTTTACTTAGAAAAACTCATTATAAAAAAAAAGTATATACAAATTGTATTTAACTTGTGGAATAAAAATACTCAGAACAATGACTTAAGCGTATTGACTTTAAAAAAATTGTTTATAACTGCAAATAAATAAGTATATTTATAAAACGTTTTATTTTAAATTGAACTAGCTGATGATTAAAGCATTTAGCTTTATGAAACATATGTACTAGTAGTATTAAAATCGTATTTTTCTAATAAACTATATAAATATAAAATTTATTAGGAAAATTTGATTTTAAAAATTCCAGTACATACGTTTCATAAAAACAAAAAAGATTGTCTTTAATCTTCAGCTTAATCTTAACTCTTCAGAAAAATTAAAGACAATCGTTTTTATTTTTATGAAACGTATGTACTGTAATTTTTAAAATCGAATTTTCCTAATAAATTATTTAAAAGCCTCAGTGAGAAAGTGATTTAGTTTAAATAACCATCTTATTTTCTATATATATATATATATACCACAGATGTTCTTGTGCTTAAACTTTATTTCAACTAACGGCGTTTCACTGCTCT
>NW_028139412.1:57185-81679 GCF_965202585.1 Thalia democratica
ATTTACATGCTGATAAGTATGAAATTTTAGGTCATAAAAATGAAATTAAAACTTATTTAAAACAGAGTTACAAAACTTATACTATTAGACAAAACTTTTAACGTTAAATACAGTTATCTGTAATAATTGTTTCTTTAAAGCAACCTTATTGATATACATACTATTATCGTATACTTCTAAAAATCAAAATTACATTTTCAGCTTTATAATGTCTTCTTACATGTCTACCTTATTTTTTCAGATTTTATTAACAACTGACGATCTCGTTTGATTGAAACATTCTTTTAGTAATAGAATAAAAAGATTTGAAGTTATACATAATATTTTTAACTAAAATCACTTTCACCTATTTTTATTGAACTAACCAACTTATTTAAGAAACTCAAATTAAGTTTTTAAAATAATAAAATATTTAGGGGCGATTCAAAATGGCAGTGGCCTGGAGGTAAAAGTTTAAGTTTTTCTCGCTGGCAAGATAGTTACCCTCAAAATGATCAGTCAAAACTTTGCACTGTATTAGAATACAATTCAGAAGTAGGATCCGGGAAATGGAAAAATGTTAACTGCTTGGAAGTTTGTTAACTTTTTGTATATAATCATTTTTAATCAGGATAGATATGAATAATGTTTAGTTTTCATTCAAAAAAATACTGTTAAAAGTAAATTGTTATTCGCAGATAAAGTAAAGTATCTGCTTAACTCGGAGTATCGAATCTTGTGTTGGTAGAAATTACTGTAATAAACTATTTTATATTAAAATTGTTTAAATTTATAATGTTGTAAAAATTAGACAAAAACAAATGTTTTAAAAAGTCGGACTATTTAATTAAACTCTATTTCGTTTGACATAGAAGATTTTTGAAACCAAGTTTTCGAAGTAAGCACACATTCAAACTAATTTTCTTATGAGTTTAAAAAGTTTTTTTTCTCAATTCTGTCACAAAAAGTATCAAGTTTAAAGTAAACGACTAATATAAAATTGATAAAAATATTTCTAAAAATAAATACATTTAGTTATAGTATCAACATTTTTACTAAATTGATAATTACAGCATTGACAATCAGAGTTTAATTTTTTGAATATTTTTTCAATAAACAGCAAACATAACTAGACTGTTCGAAATCTTACGTTAAAGAATAAATTCCGAAATAAAAAACAATTAATTTTTAACCTACTGCATTTCAGTATAAAACACTATTACAAAGCGGTAATAGAATATAAAGATTAAAAATTAATAGTAAAAACAACTAAAAATATTTAACTTGGGATTTAAAATCATCAAAATGAGTTAACATTTAATTAGCCTTAAGTGTAACATTTTAAAATCAAAAACCAAACATTTTTATTCAGCACTGTTATTGTTAAGATATTATAAACAATTAAGAAATCAACACTCATAATATGGTCAAAGCAGTACCTGATATTTAGAAAGAACTTCTGGTCAGCTACACACAACTTATTTAATTTAACTATTTCAAACTATAAAATACTAAAAAAAAACTTAAACATTATACATTTTACTTTTAGAAAAATTAAAAGGTAAAAGTAAAAAAAAAAAACAAAAAACAAAACAAAGTATGACTTTTTAACTCAGAATAACTATACATATAAACTTAAAAGGCATTCAACCTGTACTAAGACATTTTGACTCGAATAATAAACTTAGCTCTACTGATAATTCTAAACTCTAGAATTATATTAAATAGTAAAAGTTAAAATATGTGTGCTTTATAAAAAAATAAAGTTATTTTTATCTAATTTAATGTATATAATTTTTATTACTGTAAATATATATACACATCTAACCAACCAAAACATAAATTTAAGCGTTTGCTAATAAAGATCCTAGCGAAACAAGTTCACTGGAATATATAACAATAACAAATTTAAACAGTAATTCCATATGCATCTATAAATTAGATTGAACTCCAAAAAGATAAATCTCGGTGAAAAACACAAAAATAACACTTTAATTGTTTATTATAAGAATATCCGTATAAGAAGAAAAAAAAAAACAATAACCACCTAAGATATTTTACTTTGGTTTTTAAGAGTAATTTTAGTAAATATTATAACTACTTATTTTTTTAAAGTCAGTTATAACAAAAGATTAGTAAACCTATCTACATAAAAAAAAGTAACTTATTAAATGAAGTTTTAATAATATTTCAAATAAAATATAAACATACCAGTAAAAGCTTCAATATAGACTGAATTAATGTCATTAGAACCCAATCAACTAACACATTAAGGACTTTCTTTAGATATACATCTACTACTAGTATACTTCTGAATTGTATAAAAATAATGGACTAATTGCAACTTATCTACATTTTAGTATTTTCAAGTATCCGTTAAATCAACTCAAAATTTTTCAAGGTGGCCCTAAAGGTTTACACAATTAGGCAATCAGTTTACTACCCTGTTAACTTATGAAATATCAGCTTTAGTTTTATGTTTTCAATCACTAACAGAGATATGACTTTGTATGCCAACATGACAAACACGACTACCCGAAAAAGCCCGGCGTAGTGTCACTAGGTGGAGTTAGTGAAGAATGTGGGAGCAAGACGGATGGAAAGTGGGTGAAGTACAACTCAGTCTGCTATTTGTTCAATGACCACGAAGCTGTGGATTTCTATGAAGCTGAAAAAGTAAAACAGATATTTGAAGCTCAATTTTTTAAACATTAAAAAGTTTTGTTCTTGTTGTTTATACATTGGTTGTGCCGCAGCCTTTAATTAAGATATTTTGCACAAAAACGTAAAGGGTTTTATGCTTGTCATTTTTTAGAAAAAAGTTTAATATAAATCTCTTGAAAATATAAATGGTATACTATCAATTTTATTTTAAATAATAGAAATGCAATGAAGTTGGAACACACACAGTTTCAATACATGATGTTGATGAACAAGCTTTTATTACAGGACAAATAAATGTTAGAACTTTATCTTTTTGTGAATAAGATAGTTTTCTTTACTATACGTTTAAAATTCGCATAACTTGATAGAAATTGTCGCTTACATATTGTTAAAAATTTCTTAATTCTATTTTATATTAAATTAAAAGTAGAATTTTAGTAAAATTTAAATGATAAACTTTTATTATTAAGTATTATATATTTATATATATAAAGACAAACCTATTTTTCTAAGATTTTAAATAAATTTAGACAATGACATATTTGTCAAAATTTTGGATTGGCCTCCATGAGAAGGGCCGTATACACGGAGAGTACGCTTGGACAGATAGTAGTGTACTTGACTATGTCTATTGGAAGCCAGGTTTGAATGTTGCTCAACGTTAAAGCAAAAGTTATATTTTTTTTTACTGACCTTAGGTAACAAAAAATACTTTCAATAAAACTTGTTGTTTGTAAACTTTTTACATTTTTATAACTGGCCATTGTATTTGAATAGGTTAGTTGAGAATCAAATTTAAAATTTCAACTAATTAAAAGTCAGCTAATAAACTCAGGTCAGCCAAATGATTTCGGGGATGAACGTTGTGTGGTGATAGACAAAGGTGAAGGAACTTGGTATGATAGAAACTGTGGTATTAAGCAACCCGGATTTATTTGTAAGGCCAGGGGAAGAAATAACCCGACAAAACCTTTTGTTACTATACCTGCAAATGGTAAATTTCTGATTTTGATATTTTTCTAACTTTAAAAACTACTAACTTGCTTTCACAAATTAAATTGTTTTGAACTGGTTAACTATTTAATTACTTTAGTAGGCAAGGTAAAAGTTTTAAGTATGTATTTTAATTTTTGAACATTTTATTATTTTTCTTTGTTTCGTAAAAAGTAGTATACATGTTTATGGTATGCTTTAAAATTAAATGGTTTTAGTGCTTTATGCAGTTTTTAAAAAACAGTAACAATTTTTTTCAATAAGTATATTTCAGTAAAAAGCAAAGGTCGGCAGCTTTTCATGAGTAACGATCAGGATGAAATAGATAGATTTTTTTTTCGCAGACCGTTTTAATTTTGAACTAATATTCTAAAAAATAGTTTTTGATAATTTTTTACGAGATAATTATCGAGTAAACACCACTACATCACAATTGAAAATAAACGAAAAAGTATACTTGTTAACTTCCAATACAAAATTAGATATTTGGTTGTGAAGCACAAATCTTTTATTTACGAAAAGATAAGTCGCAAAACAGGTATGAACCGTTGGCAGTAGTTTGTCGAAAAATCGTATAAAGGTTCAAATTATATACAGGCATTTAATGTTACTATTTTTTTTAATTTTTTATTAAAACTTTATTTCATCTTTTTTACCAGAATAATAAGAAGTAAAGTTTTTATGAAGTGTTTTTTTTGTTGTAGCTTATACGTAGGCCTTTGTGAAATTTGAAACTTATATAAAAAATTAGAAAGCAGTATTTTGAAGTAGTTTCGTTGTTTTTATGATATTTGTTTTAAGTGTACTGTATAAGTCTGTAAAAAATATGGTTTTTAAAATACTAATACTACTTTAAAATATTTTTCTTTAATTTGTTTATATCAAGCTTGTTCTTTGGTTAGTAAACTTATGGCGCTACAATAAATCTGATATTTCAGAGGTTTTAAATAATAAGCATCAAAAGAAAAGAACTATAGCATGTATTAAAATAAATACTTATTGTTTCATATCAAGTTTTAAGTTTTAATTACAATAAATACTTTTTTAAGCTTTTAAGAGTTTTTATAAGCAATAAAGTTGCCATTAATATTTTTACGTCAACTAACTATTTTTGTAATTTCGAAAAATAAAACTATTTTATTCACCTATATTCAGACTTAGATTGATCTACTACAAACTTCGCTTTATTTAAAATTTGTTACAACTAGTCTATTTTATGTCAATAATAATACGTAACTTATATAGTTTCACTCATAAGTATAATATTTAAAATTTGCAGGGGGATGTGAAAAAGGATGGTACATGTATCACAACTACTGTTACAAGCTATTTGGTACAAAAGAAGAGTGTTCAAGTAATCCTAAAAAATGCTTGAAAAACTGGGAAAACGCACAGTCGACTTGCAGGGAAAAATTTGGTGCCTTGGGTCTAGCAAGTATAAGTGACATGCACGAAAACTGTAAGTTTTAAAAGATGAAATTTTTACTATAGATAAACTTGTTATTGAACTTTTTTCTTTAAGCCGTTAATACTTGTTGGTTAACTGTGTATACTCACAGCTAAAGTGATTTGATATCTTATTAGATTGTATTACTTTGTTTAGTTAAAATGTTTTTTTTTAACTTCTCTTCCGTCTAAATAGTTTAAATTAGTTTAATATTTAACAGAGTTTTCTAGTTTTTTATGCAAATATATTTTTTAAACAGCATTCATTGCATCGCTGTTAGTAAACGCAACAACTAACGCTTGGATCGGTTTGAACGACGTTGCTTTTTGGAAGAAGTACGTGTGGGGTGACGGATCTCAAGTCAATTACGTCAATTGGAAACATGGTTAGATTGTCACATGTTTTAAAGAAATTTTTTCGTTAGGATTGTTAGATACAAGAAATACTTGAAATTTTTTACTTTTTTTAGATATTTTTGGAAAAATAAATATTTATCTATTTCTTGTTAATATGACTTTCTTTGTAAGTTTAATGTTTACAGTATACGTGAAAATAGTTTGAACCAAGACTCAAATATACATTTTTATATGATTCACCTCACCCTTAATTTTTATTTGCAGGTGAACCATCAAAAAGTGTGGTAGAGACTGAGGAAGGAAGGTATATGCGGGAAGAATGCGTGGAAATTTTGAAGGGAAATAGTTTAGGGAGGTGGAATGACAACAATTGCAAAGATGAAATGTCTTTTGTTTGCAAGAAAAACCAAAACCCGAGTATAGAAAGGGGGCTGGAAGTCAATAACAATAAAAAATGTAAAAGCGGCTGGAAGCAGGTCATTTAAATTTTCGTTTTAACTTTTGTTTTTAAAGCAATGTGTTAAAAAGTATAATGTTTTACTATTAAAATTTAGAAAAATTAAGATATTTGTTTAAATTCAGCTAAATATTTGTAAGTTTTTTAATTCAATATAACAAGCATTTATAGTTATAAAAACATGGTCATTTTGAAATAAACAAATTATGTAAAAATATAGTTATTAGAGCTAATTAAATACAATACGAAACAAATAAGTAAGTATAAAATAACTTAAACAGTTTGATTATCCAAATGGAAAACATTCGTGCTTTTTTCTTGGGCAAACGAAAAGGAGCTTCGGAGATTCGATGGAAGAGTGCAGCAAAATGGGAGGAAACTTAGCAAGTGTCAACGGTATATATGAACAAATGTTCGTCAGTAGCTTGGTGAGATCAAAGCAAGTGTGGATTGGATTGAAACTTGACTATGTTAGATGTTGAAATTTTAAAGCTTAGTGTCTTTAGAAAGATCTTTTATTAAAACTTGCAAATAAGCAGTAAGTTATTTAATTAAGTTAAAGAATTACTTTATTTAAGCTTAAAACAATTGGTCTACAAACAATTTTTTTAATGTTTTTTGAAGTTTAACTTTAGGTAATAAATATAGTATAATTAATATTCTTGTATAACTAATAAAACAGTCATTAGTATTTTTTTTAAATAGGCTTTAATACAAAAGTAAATGCAAAAGTAAAACTGTTCAGTTCTAATACAGCTTAGATTTTTTAGTTTAAAAATTTTCTGGTTTATTATTAGCATCATTAAATTAATTTTACTTCAGTTTTTATTTGTTTTTAAAATTTGGTTTTTTAATATTTTTACCATAGAATTTTTGGTTTAATTCACATTTATTTTATCTTTGAAATAATGTTTAAACTAAAACGTCTTGCCGTATGATGTCATTTTAATTAGAAAACATAAGTTCGTAGTTGATACCTGACGACAGTAAACTATTGAAACTAGCTTCTTCAACAACGTTTTAACAGTCTGCAGGGGCACGTACATGGTCATGGGTCGACGGAAGGCCTGTCAGGGCGACTTTTTGGGGTGAGGGGTATCCCCGTGTGCAAGAACGAAACGAATGCGTTGCACACAAGGAAGGTAGTTTTGAAGGAGAGTGGGTGCAGGCCGATTGCAATGAGAAGCGAAATTTCGTTTGTAAAATATCTACATGTTAGTATGGAAGTTATAACGGTTGAGCTTAACTGTAAACTTGTTTAAATAACCAAATAGCATAAATTTACTATTTTATTTGTAAGTAGTATTTACAAAACTTGTTTTGTCTCTAAAGAAAACTGAATCCTATGGTTTTCAGTTATCACAATCGTATTTAGGGCTTAGTATAAAAAAAATTACTTTTTTTTTTGCTACCAGTGACTAAAAAAAATGCTACACCGACTATGATGAGGGGGCATTGTAGACACCCAGAATGGAAAATGTTCGGAAACTTTTGTTTCTTTTATCAAATACTAAACTATCAGTTTAAGTAAGTTAATCACAAAGTTTATGGACTTTTTAATAAAAAGTTTAGTAATACATTTTACTTTATAAATACAGTAAAATAGTGAATTTCTATAATTGCAATGCTATGATTACCTACAAATAACTAGTGCTAAAACAGTTTGCCTAAACACAACTGTGTTTAAATTAAAAAGTTATTTTTTTCTTAGGTGTTTCATTTCTCTTAAAAGCTTACTGAGACAAAATTAAATCGAATTAAATAGTTACTTACTTATGTGGTTTTAACATATCATCATCCCAGTTATTAATAAAAAAAAAACATATTTTACCTGTCACGGTAGATGTAAAACTAAATGGTATAAAATAAAGCTATAACTACAATTCATAAAAATTATTTCACAACAAAAAACAAAAATATTTGCCTTAACTTAATTTCACTTACAGCTTAATTTTCTAACTTAATACTAAAAATACGTGGATTGCGTTGAAAACGATATTAATTTTTTTAATTAAAGGACAAGCAATTTTTTATTTGACTTAATTTTTTATTTAAAACACAACCAAATAAAATAATAAAAGTTTTATATTGCTTGCAACATTTAACTATTTAGTTTGCTTACAACAAGTTAAGTTTAACTTTTTTTTAAAGAAAGTTTTAAATAAATTAACCTAAGAATCTAGAAACTTACATAGATGCTGTAAGTAAGTTTTAATATTAATTTAAGAAAAATTGAGGCTTGTAATAATAGTATGACTTTTCAAATTGATTACAGTGGAGCAACTGCATTAGAAGCAGAAGATCATTGTAAAAGAGAAGGTGGTAACCTAGTGAGCTTGACCGACGAAATAGAGTGCCAATGGCTGAATTCCTGGCTAAACAAAAACAAACAAGAGACGTTTTGGATAGGTCTTTACAAAAACGATAATGGTCTGTTTTTTTGAAATAAACATACAAATAGCCCAGTATATACCTATAATAATAGTAAGTATTTTTTTAATATATTGACAGGTTTTTTGTTTTTAAGTTTTTTAACACTTAAACCTGGATTTCTTTTTAAACTTTTATATAAACAGTTTTTATATTAAATAAGTGAAACTGTTTTTAGTTTTAAAGATTACAGAAATAATTGTTTAATTAATACTAACAAAAGTTTAAATTCGTAATTCTAACTATCATGTAAAATATTTTATATAAACTACTTATGTATATGATAAATTGAAAAAGCAGTTTCTTATTTTAAGGATTTAATTAAAAAAGTTGCTTACGTCGAAAAATAGAGTATCTAATTCAGGGGTCGGAAACTACGGAAAATTGCTCAATCTGTGTTGTTCGATTCAAATATATTAAATATCTTTTTTTATAGAGTTTATGTTATATATACAATTATGCATTAGTACCTACTTAATGGTATTTTCATTAAAATTCTGTTGTTTAAAGCTCTAAATATATACAAAAAAAAAAAGATATTCTGTCGATCCGTAATTTAGATTATCTAGTTGTTTTTCAAAACTATTTCTTTATACGTTTAAGATACATTAAATAGACGATTTTTATTCTTTAGGTGGATGGGAATGGACTAGTGGAATGCCAGTTTCTTACTTAAAATGGAGAGTTGGAGAGCCAAAAAATAAAGAAAATGAGGAGTGCGTAGAAATGTTTGGAGAGAGAGGCGAATGGAATACTGAAAGTTGCAGCAAAAAACAAGGATACATTTGTAGGGTACCAATGCGTGAGTCCTAGCTTTTTCTATAATTTTAACATAAAAAAATGCAATTTTTTTGCAAAAGTCCTTGAAAATAGTTTTTATTTAATTTTACTTATTTTAAAACTTCATCAAAATGTAAACTAAACTGTATACTTTTTTGATTAACTGTTTTTTACTTTTTAAAAGATAATTAATAGTTTTATTATCTTTATTTTTAAACTTTGTTGCTTTAAGCTTTAAAACTGTTTTTGAATTAAAATTATATCTAAACACGGTAAAAGTTAATACCTAAGCTGTTAGTTATATGTATAAACTATTTTTTTTTTCTTTAGTCAATGGTTCCGAGCCAGTAAAAGACAAAGAACAGACAGTTACTATTAAGCCGGTAAGAATGAATAAAACTATACTAACAACTAGTACAACTAGTGCCACACCCGGTAAAATAGTTGGAACAGTAATTGGAGTTTTAGTGTTTTGTTTTATAATAGTTTTGGTTTGGAAAAGAATGAAATTCACTCGATATTTGCCATTGTTAAGAAGTAAGTTTTATTTACTACCTCACTAGTTGATAAAGTTTTGCAGCTTTATAGACAAAATGGCTGACAAACATTCCATTTTGTATACATATGTGTTTTTCATGGAATATTTAATAAATTTAATAAGTAATTTTTCAGAAACCGACGAATTGTCAAAAAGGAAATGTTAAACAATTCTTTTTTTGAATCACCACGTATTGAATCTTCTTCTATAATTGAACTTACTCCTCAGGTAATTAAAACTTTGAAATTAACTTTGAAATTTACATAGTAAAACCTTTTAGAAATGTTTAGCGTTGTAAGCACCAAATCAATAACCATCTTTATTAAATATGTACACGTATGTAATAAAAAAAAAGTTTTATTTTTACAAAAATTCACAGCTAAAACTAGTAACTTCTGTATTCAGATGGTTTTCTGCTAGATATTTTCGAAAGTGATTTTTATTTAGTAAAACGATTTTTTTATAAATTGTTGCAAACAAAAAACGAACGTATAAAAAATTACAATTTAAACTAAATTTTTCCAGATAAAATAAAATAAATAAAATGTTGAAAATATTCTAACAGCACGAAAGTGATTTTGGAGATTAGCAGTCTAGTACTTGAAAAAGAATGATCTTAGTATGAAGAATAACTGTTTAAGTGTTTTAAGTCTAAAGAACTAATATGTTTAATTGAACTGAAAGATATTTTGTTTTTACTTTTGTTCAGTTTGATATACCTAAAGTATTTTGTTTATTGTTTTATTTTTAAAATCGTGTAAAAAAACTATTGTTTTTTTTATTGTAATAAATTTTCTATTTCAGGTATAGTATTTATTTTACTTTTAAAACGAAAGTTTAAACTAAGAACACAATTATAACAAAGCTAATAAAAAAAACATTAATTAAAAGAAAATTTAACAGCTCTAAACTGTTTTTATTTTATAATTAGTATAAATTTATTACTATTGTAAGCACTCTAAACAGATTTTTGTATTTCTACAAACACTTATAGAACCTAGACAGGCTACAAAAGGTAAAAAATATATAAAAGTTTTGGTCACGTGTTTTCTAATTATTACCACGATCATAAATTAGTTTAAATTTTATTATAACTAAGTGTTCTAATAAACACCTTTAAACAGATCAACGGTGACGAAGACATTAGTGTAGACTTATAACACAAATTACCGTAATATAGTTATATATGTACTTTATTTTGCCATTGCAAATTTTTTTGCAACTTAAACGAAAAATTACTTTATTTTGTTTTTTGTCATAAAATCAATATTATTTGAGGTTGTTAATATTGCCCAAACTAGTAAACACAAAAATTATTAATAATAAAGAATAACAAAAACTTAACATAAAACGAAAACTATTTAACTTTAATTTAAATTTTACTAAATGAATCTTTTTTTACAAGAAAACGTAATTTAGAATAATTTTTTTAAACACGAAAAAATAAATTCTAACCACCTGATTAAATTAACTGTTTTAAGCAAGAAATAAATATAAAAAGTTTAAAAACTTAAGCTTCACAGAAAAAATAAAAAATTATCAAGATACGACGATAAGTTTAGTAAAAATTTTACATAAAAAAATTGATTATTAAAAAGACAAAGTAAAACTTGTTAAAAGTATTACAAACTCGACATGTTAGTTTCTTACAATGTCTAAAAAATAGATAAGGTTGCAAAAATTAAAAACTACGCAACGATTACGGAAAAAAATAGTTTAAACTTTTTTAAGTGTAAACATAGAATTGAACAAATAACTTAACTTATAATAAAATGAATAAAACTTATAATTATACAAAACACTAAAAATGTATTCTAATTTATTTTACGAATAATAAATTAAGATATTTCCAGCTTAAACTTTCATCGGCAATTTCAGCGTATAATTTAACTATATAACTATTTAATAAATAAGTTTAAAACAACGAACAAAAAATTATAATGAAACAAAAAATATCTAAAAATATAAACTTAGCTTCATTTTTTTTTTTGAAAAAAATGATTAAAAATCACTGCAAAATAAGCTAATATAACTTTGCTCTATTTAAAAAACTTTAAAGAGCCTCAGATAAACGATTATTATTCACTTACTAATTTCTTACACTTATCCCTCTATTAACTAAAAATAAAAACAAGTCTAAAAACTTATAAACTTTATTTAAAAGCATTTATTACGCCTAATTAATTCTAATTTTTAAAATAAAAAAATTCATATGTAGTGATTTTACCAGTTTATTATATTTGACAATTATTAGTATCATTACATTACAACATTTTGTATACCAGGTCCTCGGACCAAATATTTTGAGCGTTTTTTTTTGTCGTGCAATAATCAGTATTTAGTTATCAAACAACTGTGAAACTGTAGTTTTGCATTAAACTTAAAACTATTAAACAGTTTAAAAATAGATTCTCAATATATCAAAAATTATACTTCAAAAAAATCTACGAATCTTTGATTTAAACTTATTATTTTTGCTTGAAGTACTTTTGAAACCTTCCTCAGCAAACAAGTGAAACATTTACTGTTTATGCAGAAAATTATTTTCAAAAATGTTTTTAAGGTAGCATGATGTAACTATAAAAATTAAGTAAATTGTATGGTTACGTCAAAATATGTTTTTAATTTTACTGGATAAAAGTAAAGTACTTTATTTATACTTTAAGTCAGTAAATTGTTGCAAAAACCTTTGAACTATTTAAAAAACAGTTTTTAGTTAGAGTTTATTATTTTAAAACTTGAAAAAATAGTTAATTAAATACATACATTGAATTTGTAATTAAACTTAACTATTTAAATATTCTAAAACTTGCATAGGTTTAGTGTTTTCAATTACTTTATATGTTAAAAATATCAAAACTGTTTTCAAACTTTATTTAATATACAACACTTACCAAAAAGAGTATACATACACTTTAAAACCACTCTTTCATTTAGCTTAGCTATACTACTTAACTTTTATACGAAATTAAGCCAAGGTGTATTAGATGTGAACTAAGTTCTTTTGAGTCTAACTAAGTATATCTAATTTAATCTGGCTTCGTTTTAAATATTTTTTTTTTAATAAGTTAAAAATTTGAAAAACGGTATATCTGTTAAAAGTTAAAAGTCTTTGATTCTTTTGAAAATTAAATTTTTTAAAATTTAAATTCTATATTAGTTTGCTCTTTTTGCGCTTATTTAGTTTAGTTAATTTTGTTAAACTTGATCAAATTATTTATGAAACATTTTTTTGCTAAAATAGTTTGGTTGTCTAAATATCTATAATAAATAAATACCACATAACTTATTCACGACTTTTGAAGCATTTGCTTAATCGGCAAAACATTTATTTATAAACTATTTAAAAACTGTTCTAGTGTTATTATAATAATATCTGTGAAAGTTCGTAAAATAAATATGAATTAATGTATGAAATTTTTTTTGTTAAGCTATTGTACTGTATAGAAGACTGTTTTTGAATGCACTGCACATGTTAGCAGAGGCAGACTATTAATTATTAAAACTAAAGCTAGTTTTTACTAGTGATAAACAGTTATGATCGTAGTTTTTCATACACTAGGTGATACATTAAGTGCAGCATGGAAACATAGAAAGCTTAAACCTTGAAGTAATAAGATGTATATTGTTCAGTTTTTATAAAAATATGTAAAACTATCAGAAGTATAAAATACATAATGTGGAAGTACGAAACAGATGCTCCTTTGTGTCGTAATAAGTTTCCTGCAAGAGGGGTTGTAAGAAGTACTCAAGAAGGTTAATGTTTTTAGCAAAAATATTAAATTTATACTTAATAATTTGTCATGTCCTGGACAAGGCGTTTAAAGGTATCCGTGGTGTGTGACTCAACAACCGAAAGGTTCTTTGTGCACCAGGTCCTAAAACCAAATATTTTTAGCGTCTTTTTTTTGTTTTTCAATAAACTATAATGTGTGTTTTTTAGTATAAGCCTACTAAGTTTTGTGTGAATATATTCTATTACATGTTTAGCTAGTTTTGGTTTGTTGACAGGGAAAATTAAGTTGCAGAGGTTTATTAGTATACAAACTTCTATATTTGGTGTTTTCTTAATTTTATTTGTTGTTGTTTTTTTGTACTGAGTTGTATTTAAAAATTATATATACATTTTAAATTGTTTCAAATTATACTTTAATTTAACTATATAAGATTTAGAAACTTTAAATATAGTGTAAAGTTTTTGAATTTTTACTAGTATTTTTACTATGAAATAGTTTGTCCTGGACAAGACGTTAAAAGGTTCAGTGGTGTGCGACTCAATAACCAAAAGTTTCTTTGTGCACCAGGTCGTAAGACTGGATATTCTTGTAGTCTTTTTTGATTTATTTTTTCATAAAATTCCTTGTAAAATATTAATTGAATGTAAATAAATGTAAGATATAGTTGATCTTTGTTTAAAGATGTTTAACCTAGCATTTGCTTTTCACAATTTTATAAGTTTCAAATCTTTTTGAGATATGGGGCAAAGAGCTTAATAGGTTCATTAAGAAATGACCAAAGTAAAAAGAAAAAAGAAGTATTTAATTAGAAATGTATCTTTTCAGTTAGTTTTTAAAAAAATGTTCTGAAAATTTTCAGTTTAGTCTTAACTTAATAATTAAAAATCATATTGTAGGAATTGTTATAATTTTGAGTAATTTTATATAAATAAAACATTTTTTTTTGATCATAAAGTTCTTAAATTTAGTTTTTATAAAACCATTACAAAATATTTTTTCTATTAATGCTATGAACATTTACTAAAGATTTGAAGTTAATTAATTATAAAATGAAAGGGAAAGTAGATTGTGATAAAATTCAAAATTCTGAGAAAATTGCTAATAAAAAGTTTCTATCCATACATTTGTAGTAGAAACTTTTCACACATCTGAATATATATCAAAAGTAAATTGTTTTTTATTCTGTGAAAAGTATCTTATAGTATTTATTATTAGCTTTGATATAAGAGCCAATGATAAATTTTTTTTTTAATTCTTGGGCCCTTCTACGGCCTTAATGGATTTATTATAACACAGTGCTTCCTCACTTATCTGGTTCCTCGCTAATCCGTTTGGTTTTAGTCGAAAAGTTAATTTACTTAACTCAGCAAAAATCTATTCTTTACTATAAATATATGTCTAATTTAATTCCCATAACAAAGAAAATAGTTTATACTATATTGTAGTTCTAATATTTTTTTCAAACTCTTTCTTATAGTTCATAGTTTTGGCGCTCTGTAAATATTTATTTTGAATTATTCATTTGCAAGATTTTCTGATCTTGCATAGTTAGTTATATACTTTTGACACAATCAACATACCTGTTTTAAAAAATTAATAAGAATGCAAAGAAAATAAAAACAGTTTAAATCAAAATTAAGAACAAGCTAAAAGTTTCTGAAATGGAAAAGAATGTGCCTAAATTTGTTATAATATCTCTGATAACTTCTTTTATTTACTTTTCTAGAAAGAGCTCTAGTAATAGGTGCAGTTTATTTTTGTTATGTTAATTTCAAGCTTATCAAAGCTATTTTTTTTATTGTTTGTTTTGTTAAAATAATGAAAATAAATTAACAGAAAATTTAGTCTATGTTATGTTGGATGCATCAAATAATAAAAAAGAAGTAGATTTTTATAAAAAAACATTGTTTTTATTTGGTCAAAGGCTAGTGCTGCACTAGTTTAATAAGCTTTGTCAAAGACTAATTGTAGGCTCACTCTGGTGGCAGAGATTACATAGTCTGATTGTTTGTGTGACTTTTTTTTTTTGTAGGGCCATTGAATTTGTTTGGGGATTTAAGCTTCATGATTTTCCCACACTTTATGGTTTCTAATGTTAAGATTCTAGCGTTCTGCAATCCGCATGTCATCAAGGTTTTTTTTAAATGTGTAAATTTTTGTTTTTATCTTGTTTTTTGATAATTAAAAGTTGATATTTATGGGACAAGTAAAATTACTTATTATGTATCACACTTGCTTTTGCTAAATGTTTAATTTTGTCTAAATAAAAGTTAACTTTTTAAGAAAATAATATACATAGTATGTTATAAATGAAGTTTATATTTTTAAAAATATTTTTTTATACATCTAAGTATTTTGTATGTATTTATAAATAAATTAGAAAATTAGGGACTATTTTATAACTTTGCTTTGGTTTTATTGAATTGTTTGTTGTAAGAAACTTTACACAGGTTTTATTGACGTTTATATATACAAGTTTAGACTTTAAACTTGTTTAAATTTGCTGTAAAAAGTATTTATAGCTTGATGATTTAAAAGGTTGTATAATTTTTTAGTCCTTCCTTTTGCTTGGTGATAATAGTACTCTACAAAAATTAAAAAATATTTAAATCTAAGCTAAATGAGATAGGACGAAATTTTTAGTACCTGATAAAATCACTTTTTAATTCAAATATATCTGCTTTGCACTTTCAGCAAACTTTTGTTTCTTAATTTTCTGTTTAGGTTTTTGCATAAAAAAGTAATGCAATTATATAAATTTAAAAATCACTTGTACTTAAAAATATTACTTTCTTATTCTGCTTACTAATCACCAATCATTATTATAAATTTAGTTTGACTACAATTTTTGTGTAAATTTAATAAAATTTTTATTGTTTTATTCCAATATTGTTAATATTCGTTTTGTTTTTGTCTACTTTATTTATTATTTTAAATTTGTTTAAAAAAAATTGTGAAATTCAAGTTAAATTTCATAAGTGCAGTTTCTTCAACAAAATTTTGAAATTTGTCTTAAAACAAGGCTTTAAATAAGTAGAATATTCTTAACTTGATAAACATTATAAATATACACAAAAATTCTTAAATCTTGTAAATCTTATAAGATAAAAGTGTTTTTTGTTTTAAAAAGTTACAGAAAAAAGATAAAATTTTGTTTTTATTGTAAAATAGTATTCTTATTTGTTTTTTAACTAAGTTTTCCAAAACTAAAAAAAGAATAAAATTTTTAATCAAAAGTTTACTTTAAATGTTGTGTTATTAAAAAAATTAAAAGTAATATTTGTTTTATTTTTAGTATCTTTATTTAAAATTTATTGAAAAAGGTGCTGGATCTTGGATTGTAGCTTACCATGAGGATGTATTGAACAAGTACAAGGCTCCACTAACTCCATTAAAAACTGTGGTGTGTTTTTTTTCTTAGCAAAGTTTTATTTCTGTTTTGAAAAAACTAAATAAATTAATATTTAGGAAATAGCAGAATCTTCAAACTGTGTTCTGAATCTCAAGCTGCTGGTTAGTTTTAATTTTCTGTATGTACTTTAAATAATTAAATATTGCAATAGAGCAGGGGTTAGCAGGCATTAGGTGGCCACCAGTCTAATATATTTACAGCTTTTACTTTTTATAACAGACCCAAAACATCTAGCGTAAATTTCAAATATCTTGTGAAATGTACCTAAAACCTTTTTTTTTGTCTTCATTTTCAAGCCCAGAATATATGGTGTATTTTTTTTTAATTTTAAGGCTGCAGGTTGTACTTTTTATAAACTACATCAATTTTAAAATAAAAACGTGCTAATAGGCCACAGTTTGTTGACCATAGAGTCTTGTTTAATACTAGTTAAGGCCATAGGGAGGGGTAGAAGCCATTTTTTGACCAAAAATAACATATAGACTTATATTATAGTAAATTTCATAATCTTTCAGATGCTTTTTTTAGATTTTAAAAATATTAAGTAAATTTTTTTTTATGACCGGTTATATAAAGGGTTGTCTTTATAAAGGGTATATAAAGGGTAACTTTAAAGCCGTTTTTCTCGAGCTTTTAAAAACGGGCTTTAAAATCTATCTTCTCCTTCATTTTTCAAGCAATCTTCTTCAAATTTTCAGGAAATGTTCCTTACATTATGAGAAAAAAACGTTATTTGTGAATTTTAATAATTTAAAAAAATAAAAATTTTATGACAAAAAAAAAAGTGATTTTTTATCAAAAATTTTTTTTTTTTCACAAAAAAGGTATTTTTACTTGAAATTTTTTAAAGTCACAAATAACGTTTTTTTGTTATTGTATAAAGAATAGACTGTGAAAGTTTGAAGAAAATTGCTTAAAAAATGAAGGAGGAGATAGATTTTGAATGCATTAGTCTTTTTTTGCCGTTTTAGTTTTTTCTTCCCCATAAGGAACCTGTTATGCGGCCCGACTTTGGCCGGTCATATCTCAAAAACTAATTCGAATTTTTAAAAACGGTAAAAAGCAACTTGAAGCTTAGTAAAAACTCTATAAAATAAGATCAACTTGTAAAAAACATGGCCTACCCCCTCCCTATGGCCTTAATCTTGTTATGATGTAAGGGTTGTGTCTAATTTTCGTTAACTTTAGATTAGTAGAATTCCTTAAGTAGTTAAATAAGTTTAAAAAACTGACCTAACTAAATTTGACTATCTAGGCTCCAAGAAGTCCCATACTGTATAAAATTGCTTTGTTTTGTTAACAGTTTAAAATGTTTAAAAAAATGTATGACAATTTAACAATTATAAAGTGCATGTTGAACAATACTTTTCAGTTTAAGAAATTTTTCGTTTAACAGATACTGCTACTACTATGCTAGGCACTAAATTCTAATTTTTTTATGAATAATCACAGCTGTTTAAATAAATTTAGCTTATTAACATCTATATATTATCAATCGAATTCATTAATACACCAACTCTTATCATAAAAGTAATCCATAAGCGTGTAAGTTAACCATAAAGAACACATAAATATATTGCAACCTAATGTTTATATCAAGATAGTAATTGAAAGAAAAATATAAACTTTTTTTATCATTTTAAAAGATGAAGGCTTATTTTGTGAAAAAATTCTTACTTGTAGTTTAAAATTCATAACACATAGTTGTTAGAAAAATTATGATTTGGTGGAATTAATGTTTTTAAATAACTTTTTTTTTTCTAGAACTTTAACTTACCTGAAATTTTTTACAACTTAGAAATGTTCAAAGTATATTTAAATTTATTATTGCTTTAAGTTGGTTAAATAACCTTGAAATCTGCAAAATAACAGTTGAAAAAAGTATTCTATAAAATTATACAGTTTTTATACAAGTTTTGACTTGGTAAAAAGACACTGCTGAATCAGTTTTCTTTGGCATGCTCGGATTTCGGCCTTACTATAAGCCTTAAGAAGACTAAAATTCTAAGTCAAGGAACAAATATTTTACCATCAATCAAGATCAATTGTAAGGATATCAAGAATGTAGATAACTTTGTATACCTTGGCTCAAATGTTGCGTCAAACGCATCATTGGACAAAGAAATAAATAGTCGCATTGGCAAAGCATCAGGCACTTTCGCTCGCTTGACTGCAAGAGTTTGGGATAACCAAAAGCTAAGCATTCGAACAAAGGCTAACGTTTACCGTTCCTGTGTCTGCAGTACTCTGCTTTACGGTAGCGAGACATGGACGTTACCTAGCGTACAGGAGAAGAAAATCAATACCTTCCACCTACGATGCCTTCGTCGCATCCTTGGAATTACATGGCAGTAAAAGATCACCAATGAGGAAGTATTGAGACGTACTGGTCTTACCACTATGTACTTTACCCTCAGTCAGCGCAGGCTTCGCTGGCTCGGTCATATCCTGAGAATGAATACTGAGCGGATCCCAAAGTTTCTATTGTATGGCGAGTTGGTCGTTGGCAAACGAAACCGAGGACATCCAAAATTACGTTTTAACGATGTATGCAAGCGCGACCTAAAAAGCTTGAACATTGGAACTGATGATTCGGAGTTGCTTTCAAATGACCGTGCCAAATGGAGATCAACTATACACAAAAGACTGCAAGAAAGAGAAAAAGAATATTTTAGAAAAACGAAGAAGAAGATGAAGAAATAAGAAGCAGAATGAATTTAATTGTTTTTTTTTTTTTTTTTTAAACATGTAATTTTTTTGTTTTTTTTTCTTCTCTGTGCACAACACGCATAGCCGATCTCGGCTGATAGCGGCCTTATTATTATTATTATTATTATTATTATACAAGTTTATTATTTTTCTTCTAAGTTTGTAATTAAAACTTTAAATTTTTTATAGACTTATACACTGAATTTGTTTTTCTTTTAAAAAAAATTATTTTATAAAAAAATTGTGTTTTGTAAATTTTTAATTTCAGAAATGAATCTTAAAATGTTCAACTTTCCAGCTTTATTTTTAAAAACTTTAAAGCTTTTAAGCTTTTATAAAATTCTAAATGAAAAAAATCATTATGTACATCTAATAAATAAGTTTTACAAAACTAATTATATATCATAATTTAATTTAAAAAAGTTTGTTATAGTTCGTTCTTCTCCTTTTTATATACAAGCCAATAAAAATTGCAAACAAATGACTTGATCATCCTATATTGTCTCAAGATATATGTTCCTATATGTATTTATTATTTAATATAATGTTTGTTGTTTTTTATTTAATTTACTAGTTGGTAATGTTCTGTTAGAAATATTTTCTATTTAATCTTATATTATCAATAAAATCTAACAATATATTTGAAAATTTTTGTTAGTAATTTGCTAATAAAGATCCTAATGAAACAAATTTGTTTCAATATACAACAATAGCAACAATTCAAACAATACTTTCTTTATTCATCTATCACACATTTCTTTGTACTAAAAAATTACACAGCTCCACGGAGTTCTGAAAAAATAAGTACTACAAAAAATAATAGAAGATATATGAGATTAATATGTGTATTTACTAAATATTAGCCATTAGCAAACTGATTAAAATGATGTTATTACTACTATATAAAACAAATTATACAGTAATCTTCCTTTATTCTACCAACATATGTTTCTGTGTGTCAACGAATCAACACACTTCAACTGGGTTCTGTAAAAAATAATTACTGTAATGAGAGAATAGAAGCATAGAAAAAAGTAGGTGTATACATGTTTTCATTAAAATAAGATATTTTCTACAGATAATAGTTAATAATAGTTAATATTTTATTAGATTTTACAAAAATAAAACATTAACCATTAGTTAGTAAATCAATAAAATTTAATAACTAATGGTTAATGTTTTATTTTTGTTCAAAATAGATTACATAAAAACAAAATTAATGTTCTTTACAATACAAATTAAATAGTTTAAATGACCTCATTTACATTGTGACGTAATTATTAGTTGTAACGAATGTATTTTTTTCGTTAGTTAACAACAGTAAATTTTGATTTAGTTATCTTTCCTATTAACATGAGTTGTTTGTTTATATTATGTTTTGTTGTGTAATTTAGCTTACTTATTTATTTTAGACTTAATAATTACAAATATCATATAGTTTTATAACTGTCGGATTTAATATTAAGTATTTCACCTATTAATAACTATTATCTGTAGAAAATATCTTATTTTAATGAAAACATGTATACACCTACTTTATTCTATGCTTCTATTCTCTCATTACAGTAATTATTTTTTTACAGAACCCAGTTGAAGTGTGTTGATTCGTTGACACACAGAAACATATGTTGGTAGAATGAAGGAAGATTACTGTATAATTTGTTTTTATTTATATTCCAGTGAAGTTACTTTACTAGGATCTTTTGTTAGCAAACAATTAAAACTATATTTTGAACAGTTATTACTACTACTTATTATTCAATTGTAAATATTACTTGTATTTGGTTAATACACATATTCATCTTCTTTATCTTCTAATCCTTTTTGAAGTACTTATTATTTCAGAACTCCGTGGTAGTTTGTTAGTTATTTAACACAGAGATAGTGTACTCGCATCAGTTAAATAAAGAAAATATTATTCGTTTTAAAATCTAGTATACAGTCAAACAAAAAACTTAAAACTTAGACCTAAATCTAAATTAATGCTTAATATCATAACATTTTACACACTTCTTGGGAAGTAATGTTTTTTTTAGATAATTAAATTTATAATTTAATCAATGCTTTTAATTAATTCACCTTGTAAGAAAACATGTCACTCAAAATAAAGTTTAACTTTCATGAAACTTTTAGTTATTGTAATAAAGCTTTTTTTTTCAATTTACTAAAAAGTATTGTTTTGCCACAAGTTTAAACTTTGATTTGTTTTTTTTTTGATAAGTATCTAATAAATTTCTAAAAAAGTCTAGTTTTAAAAGTTTTGATTGAACAGTTAATAAATAGGTGTTTAAAACTGTTCAAAGATAATTTAAAATTTTGCAGGAAGACAAGTATATTTTAGATAGACTGACTGATTTAAGCAACATTGATGTTTTTGGTTGCAACTTAACACATGTTGATGCACTAGGATTTGACAAACTAACTAACCTTGCTTACATTTAATGCTTCAGAAAATTTATTGGTACTAGGTTAGGAATAAAGATTTGAACAATTAATTTTAAGTTGATATTACGTATAATGCTATTCGATTTGAACGAAATCTTTTACTTTTTGATGTTTTAAATAAAGTTTTACCAATAAAAAGTAATTTTATACTTTTTAAGTATATAAATAGTTAACTAATACTAGTAAAATTTTAAACATTGAACTAATTAGAGGTCGCCATAAACGTAAAAAAGTAACTTACTAATAAATTTTATATGATTTTTACAATACTTTTAGCTAAAGCGTTATGGTATACAAAAAACAATAGTTATCTTTGTATTTATATCATAGTTTTATGTATTACTTGAGTTGTTTGTATATTAAAATTTTGAATTTTCTTTGAATTAATTACAATTAAGATAGACCTTCCCTAGGTGTTTATAAACTTTTATGACATATGATTCAGTTATTTTTAAGAAAAAAAGACTATTAAACTTTACAAGGTAATTAGCTATCTAGCATTGTTATAGTTTACATTGAGTACTTTTCTTTAAAAACGTTTTCATTTCATTTGTTTTTTTAGAGCACTTCAGATATTTTCCATGCTTGCGAGAATTGGAGCTTTCATTAAATTCAATTAACAAAATAAATATAAAAGATGATGACTTTCCCAACCTTCAAGTAAGTCTACTAAACCTTAAATCTGCTACAATTGGCTAATTTATTGTGCGTCAAAAACTTTACTGTTGCTGTAAAACATAAAGTTGGTAAGAAATTTCTTTAGAAATTACAAGTTATGATCTATAATTTTTATAATGAAAATACGGTTAAGATTTCTTGGTTTAATGATTAATCTTTGTATACTTTTTAAGAGTTTTATAAACAAAATATTATTTTTTCTAAATAAAATACGTGAAGTATAATACTTGACATTATTTTTCTCATAATAAACTTTTTCTTTTAAATTTTGCTATCACTGACTTTTTTTATTTTTACTAATATATGGTAGTATATTCTTTTTTTCTGATTAGATATAACTTTAAAATGATATATGTGTAACATGACTGATGGTGGCAACTTTATTTTTATAACTAAAAACATTTTCTATGAAAAGTTTTTTTGTATTTATTTGTATAAACAGGTTTTAGATCTATCTTACAACAATTTAAAGCTTGATGATTTTTGTTCATTAGCAAAAATATCAAGTTTGAAAGTGTTACATTTGACTGGAAATAATTTCAAATCGAAAGTGGAGGAAATTAAGCAAGAAGAAAACATAAACGATAGGTTTATTTTTGTATGCGTAAAGTATTTGAAGTTTTAATGCTAAAACTTCTTTATTTTTTATTTACTTGAAGTTGAAAATAAAAAAGTTTTAAATTATTATTTAGTTGTTAAAACTACTTAAATTGTCTATGAAAACTTATTTGTCAATATAATATATATAACAAATACAAAATTTTTCGGTACTCTTTCTTTATTAAACTTACATATGTTTCTGTGTGTCAAGCGAGTTAACGCACAGAAATATATTTTAGTTAAATAAAAAAAGAGTACTGTGAAAATTGGGTTTTGTTATATTTTCCAGTGAACTTGTCTCGCTAGGATCTTTATTATCTTTTTATTAAAGTTTTTTAAGCGATTAAATAGAAGTAATAGTACAATGGTATTTTAGAAAGGCCGAGTTTAGTAGTTTGCAAATATTGTACATGGATGACACAAAACTGTCAGACAAAAACATTTTCAATGTTCTATCTCCTCTTCCAAAGCTTGTAGAGTTGAATCTAGATAGTAATTTTCTTACAGGTATTCCTGTTATACAAGTTAGTTTTGGTTCAAATTAAAAACAATTTAAAAGGCTTTCTTTTAACCTTAATTTAATTCTATCGTTAATTTTTCTAAATGAAATTTACAGTATCAAGTTGTCTTATTAATATTATAAGATCTTTTTCACAGGCTAAGTCAACCAAAAGTTCAGACTTTTCTCAAATTGAAGTTGACACGATCAAAAAAGATAAAGATGCTCAAAAAAAAAATTTAGAAGAACCTAAAACAGGAGAAAGTAATTTGTTAGGTAGAGTATTTATTTTTGTTGTTAACAACCATTAGTTTTACAAAACGACGTGTTGCATTTGTTTAGTTTACTGATTCTTAAACTATATTTCGGTTTAACTATGACGTTACAAAATGATTGTTATTTAAGTGATTATTTGAGAAATATAAAACAATTACAATGACTATTACTAATTGCTAAAATAGTTTTTATTTTTTGTTGGATTTTTATAACTTAATGCATATATACTTGTATACTAAACAGTATTTTTACACAATTCAATTTGTTTATATGTTTTTTCAGAAGCAGAAACTCAACAGTTGTTTGAAAAAACTATACTACCATTCCGAAATCTCAAGTAATCTTTATAATGTTTTGTAAAAACACTTATTTTAAAGCTTTGTACTAGAAATTGTTATAAAATGTGTTTACTAAACATTTAAAAATTAATTTTTGAAATATAAGTTAATGATTGAGTCTATTAATTTACCAACTTTTTAATTTTTAAATGGCAA